>NC_137922.1:44315838-44323338 GCF_963457725.1 Sprattus sprattus | reverse complement strand
TGTGTTTGCACATGTGTGTGGTCCAGGGGTTTATGAGTCTGTGTGTGTATCACACAGACATTCTCAGTCATTGAAGTCAAGCATACCTTCACAAGACTGCACAAGGTAGAGTTGTTTGTTATAGTTAAGGTATTAAGCAGATGCTTTTTGTCAAAAGTGAAACAAAACATTAGATTCCAAAAAAAACACTAATTACAAAAATGAGAAAAATGTTAAAGGCACCCAGTGCAACTTTCGAGGCTTAAAAGTAAACATTCAATTTCTAGTCTTTTTTACACGTAGTAAGTTTCAATAACTCCATACCATTACTTACCGACATTCAAGCAGCAAAGATGAGACGTCGTTGTGTGGTGAGAACCGATAGAAAATCGATAACAACAACAATCGCCGCCATTTTCTTTATTTTTTGTAACCTACAATAAATAAAGCAGGCTTCCAGTCAATGGAAAAATGGCTTCTCCCCACCGGCGATTGTTGTTGTTTACGATTTTCTATCAGTTCTCACCACACAACGGCGTCTCATCTTTGCTCCTTGAATGTCGATATGTAATGGTATGGAGTTATTGAAACTTACTACGTGTAAAAAAGACTAGAAATTGAATGTTTATTTTTCATTGAATGTTTACATAAAGTTGCACTGGGTGCCTTTAAAGGAAATAGGAGATACTGAGGTCTAGAAATTGTATGATTTTGAAACCGAATGTGTTGCTCAGATGGAAATCCCTTCTGCGTGACAGCCAACAGGCACACACACACACACACACACATACACACACACACACACACAGCTTAGCACACATGCTGTGGAGGCCTGGAGGAACAGACTCAGGTCTCCTGGGAGAGGAAGACCAACACACCAAAGCCAAAGCAAGAGACAATATTAAAAAACCGTCAAACACATTGCATAAAGGACCAGACACACACACACACCCACACCCACACACACACACACACACACACACACACACACACACACACACACACACACACACACACACACACACACACACACACACACCCACACCCACACCCCCACACACACACACTACTGTGGCCTATTTCTATAAGAACACATAACTGCAGATACGTGCCACACTCGAGTGCACTGTCAGTATTGCCAGAAACTACCGGGCAAGCTGCTGTTACACCCAGGGGTGTTCTTTACCAGGCTGTGTTTCTAAGAGGTTATGTGTTGGACAGCGTAGGGAAATTAATTCAGCTATTATCCCTATCCGTAAGTTTCTTCATCACTAAGCAAAGTTCCAGTGTGTCGTGAATTTTCATATGGGGTTTAGGTCACACAACCTAGTACAAGTACAATCAGTGGGGATTCTCGTTCCCTCTTTTACCAGGTTACCATAGCGATTACAAGCAAAAATGGTTGAACTCTCAGCCACAACATTATTCAAGCTTCAACCGGACACTTTGGCTCAAGCGAAGTCCTTCTCTTAATTACCTTGTTGGAAGGTCACCGACAAAGAGCCCCCTAGGGTCTGGCGTAACTTTTTTTTATGCAGAGTGAAAGCGTTCATTTATAATGAGTCGACATGAGCGTTGACATACATATTCAGATGTAGCTTGTTAAGACCGTTATGTCTCGACAGAGTTAAGCAGATGTTTTGCTGTACTTGTAAGGGCAAATCATTTCATATTATTATACGGCCCCTCAGTATGCTTTAGAATGTTCCATTGATTGCAATGGACCATGCTCATGTTCGGAAGTCCGAACTATGTGTCAAGGTCCTGTTCATTCTGACAGGATTTATTTCCTGATACTGTACAGCATACATTATCTCTAACCTAATTAACCTAACCCCAAATATAGCTCACAAACCTAACCCCAAGCTAAACTTAATATGTACTAGAATAAAAAGTAGAACATTATTGATGGATTCAATATTGAGTATTTAGTGTGCAGAGACACTTCATAAAAAGTATGGCGGATAGCATTGAATGCCCTTAAACCCTCAAACTTGGTAATGCACAACTTTAACTGACATACCGGAACAGAGTGGATGGCCCACATGTACAATTATTATTAGAGTTGTAGGTAGAGGGTATTTTTGTCCAAAGCGTAAAAGTAAAATGGAGACGGCAGGTTCCCATTAGGCCTCTAGTTTGACAAATATCAGAAACTTGTTGAACTTACCTTTTATTAACAGTCATTAAATGCATTGCCTACAACAGAAGGAGTAGTAGTAGACTTTCATAGCTTGTTTACGTTAGCCAATACATTGATTTATGTTAAATAATACAGCATTGATGTGCAGCATAATAAAGTGAACACACACAATTGGTGAATTCCAGTGTTTAACATATGTACTTACATACTTAAAAGTGTTTGTACGTACCAATGTAAATTCATGATTTATTCATTCTTAAGAAGTATTGATACTGATGTTCAGTGTGTCTGTTGGTGTAAATTAATGGTTTATTAACGTATAAGGTTTATTAATACCAAAGGCATGCCTTAGACGTAGTGAGTAATTTGAATACAACACACTCTTTGTGAAATTCAGCAAATTGCTCCTCACGGTCCCTACAGCCGTCCATTTTGTGTGTGTACACTAATCGAGCCAATCAACCTGTTGCTTCAGGGAAACAGAATGAAGGAGTGTATTTGATTGGTGGTTGAGCTCAAATGTAATATAGAATAGAGGACTATAGCTTTAATGCAGCCTGAGGCATTACCCAAAAGTGTAATCTTTGTTTTGTCTCCGTGTTTTACTGCAGTTTCTTTGTCACTGTGCACAATGATAAGTTGTGTCAAATGAGCTCAACCGAAGAAGTAGAAACCTGAAGCAATGTGAAAGGTCTCCAGGAAAGGCGTTGAGAAACAATGCCATAGTTAACCTCTGGTCATCAACCCCTTGGTACAAATATAAACTCTGACCCATACTGAGCCAGACACTCTGATTGCAAAACGGTGTAACCAAAGTGCCATCTTCAGCACTGCCTGGCATATGTATATATATCAGCTCTTGCATCCTCTAACACTTAACAACACTTAACAATGCACTTAAGATTACTTAAATAGTTTTCATAGTTCCAATTTTTCAAGGCTGTGTCGTTTGTGCATCTTCATTCTTTCTATGTCTTTGTTAACAGTTTAAGGGGGGTGGGTGGTGTTGGGGGGGGGTTGTGTTGTTGGGTCAGGCCCTCTGCTCTGTTAAGTGCCTAGAAATTGAATTGAATTGAATTAAAAGGTCCCTGAAATGACAAAAGAATTACATAAAAGGAGTAAATGAATAAATGCACTGTTGCTGAAAACACTTTTATTCAAATCAAATTATTCAGTTATTCAATTCAATTATTCAAATGTAAGGTTATTTAACTTTTATTGCATTCAGAGTGCAAATTCAGGTGTAATTTTATTTTGACAACAGAAACACTTACTACAACTTCAATGGGTATGCTTTTATATAGTGTAAAAATATCCTTTTTCAAACATTAATAATGCCTTTATTATTATTGTATTAATGTTTTTACTGCTGTTACTACTACTACTACTACTACTACTATCACTGATATTAACTAGGGCTTTGATACATTGAGGCATACTCTGCATATCTGAAAACAATGCAAGAATGAATGAATGAATAAATTAATGAATGAATGAATGAATGAATGAATGAATGAATGAATGAATGGATTGATGCCTATTCTCAGATAAGACGTCAGATAAGGGTAGGACGTGCACTGCATGGCACATTCTGTTTGGTTCTGTGCCATAAAACTTGCAGGTGCAGCAGTGTAGCGGTTCTACTAAGAACTGAGATTCTGTGGAAAGGCCTCTTGAAGTGATGACAGCTTGTCCAGATGGGCGCTGTGTGAGCACAGTGTAACCAGGGTAACCTGTGTAACCAGGGTAACCTTTGTAAGTCTCACCATAACCACTGGTTTACAATGTGACAGACACAAAAAAGAGTTTAGTCTGTTTATACTGTTTCCTAGAAGGCCATCTTTAGCCATATCTCATGCTCTCTCTATCTCTCTCAATCTCTCTGCCACAGTGTTGCTGGAAAACAACATTTATTTAACATGCATACAGAGCTCAATGTCCTGGTGTAGTTTTATTTTTGACTACAGAAACGCTTACTAGACCTTTAATGGTGTCTTGAACTCAGACCTTAAATGGTATCTTGAACTCAGACACACTTTCAAAAGATCCTTTTTTAAACATATATTTACAATATATCAAAAATAAAATGGTAACATTTTATTTGGATAGTCAGCTTACATAGACTTTACAGATGTTTTTTGTATTTTTTCACTTATCATCACCTTAAAAAAATAAATAAAAAAAAAACCCTAACCTTTACCATCAACTGTTGTTCACAGAGTTTCAACTTAAAGTTTGTTTATAATCAGAGCATCTGGAGATACTTTACACAGGACCATCCCGATAAAGTGTGACCCAATAAAAGAACAACATACGAACCTTCTCTCTCTCTCTTGCTCTGTCTCACACACACACACACCACATGAGAATGTAAATCAACAAAAAGTGAAGAGAAAAGGATACTCTTTCCTCCTGACATGCCCAGGCTACAAAACAAAACTCACATTGTATCACATATAACGAGAGAGAGAGAGAGAGAGAGAGAGAGAGACAGAGAGAGAGGGTAAGGGGCGAGATAGAGAGAGAGGGAGAGAGACAGAGAGAAAGAGTGTTAAGAACAATATAATAAATATGTCAGAGAACATGCAGTTGAGTAAACAGACATGGAGAGGTAGTTGAGTGCCTATGTACATGTTGTTCATGTGTGTGTGCTTGGTTTTGTGTTGTTTGCCTTGATACTGAACCGTTGCCAGGGCAACATCAAGTGTTGCTACATGTGGGATGTGAGGTTTGGCAGTTTCTCGCTCGTACGATCACTCGCTCGCTCTGAATCGGAAGATCGTGTCTGTGTGTATGTATGGGTGTGTGTGTGTGTGTGTGTGTGTGTGTGTGTGTGTGTGTGTGTGTGTGTGTGTGTGTGCATCTGAGTGTGCTCTGTGTGGATGTGGTTATATGTAAGAGTTTGATTCTAATTACGAAACTTTGTATATATATGAAGAGTATTTTTGTGTGTGTGTGTGTGTGTGTGTGTGTGTCTAACTGTCTATGCAAGAATGCAAGCTTTATTTGCACCCTCTGTGTAAATATGTGTGTTTACATACACTGTTATTTGTGGTTGTTTAAAAAAAGTAGCCATAGTTGAGAGCGCAGGTAATACCATTATTAGCATGAAGAACACTACTAAGCAGTTCAATTTAAAGACAGAAATGAAAGTTGATTACATGCTGCATATGCGTTACAGACGATGGAGAAAGAAACCAGCGTTCTCTTCAAGCACTGAACACACATACACACACACACACACACACACACACACACACACACACACACACCACATCTCAGAGATGGACAAGCACTCACACATTCCCTGGGAGGAAGACTGCTACATGGATCTACAGTCGACAGGTCAAAAAGCTGGACCACAGAAAGAGAAAGAAGGTAACACACACACACACACACACACACACACACACACACACACACACACACACACACACACACACACACATACACTCAAACACAAACACAAACTTGCACATCCACAAACACACACACAGACACACACACACACATATTTTATTCAGCACATATACTTCCCATAGCAAGATAAAGGCGTTGATACTCAAAGATGATGGGGCGCACTACAACTTGCACTGGTCCAGTTTCAAATCACACAGTTGGACCTCGGTTTATTACATTTACTGGTGGCTTGCTATGAACTGAATTAGTCCAGTTTGAAACCACGCCACAACCACGCCGCAACCTGCTTGCAACAAATCTTCCAAGAAAAGGCGTAGGGGCATTAAGACAGGGGGAAAAAAATCTAGTCACATTCGCTCTCCACACAGAGCAGTCCAGCCTTCAGAGGCAATCAGGTCATGTTTTTGAAAGGGGATCTAATTTCACACACACACACACACACACACACACACAGAGGATCGAATTACCTCTGATTACACGTTACTGTCAGGTATGTAGCTAATGATCCCAGATGGAGACGTTGCCTGTGACATTTCCTGGGTTTCTTCCTCACACTCTTCCTCATCGTGGACCTTGAGGGGGCTCCGTCAGAGTTTAATTGTGCCTAATGTAAGAGCAATCCAATCAGGTACGACTGTAAAATGGGCAGAGCTGTGAGGGAAACGAGACCGCAGTGACAGTGAGTGGGGAAATCAACACAACACTGAAATGGTGTTTTACAGACATTTTAAGCAATAGCATAAGGCATGATTCACAAAGCACATTGGAAGCAAACTAAATTATCGTGCTATGTGAAGGGCATTCAGTGGCATTCACCATACCGATCAGTTGAAACTGTTTTACCGCAAACATTTACTTTACCTCCAGTCACTGCAGTCTACAATACGCCCAGCACTTTACAGCATTTGACAGCACTTTACAGCAAGTGGATAAACCAAAGCCACACTTATTTACCCCTCTGCCTTTAATTAACCAGTACTAAAATGAAGGGCAATAAACAGGCAATTAGTTCATCATCATTACTGAATCAGCGTGAAAATGCAGCTCAACAATGGAAGAATCAAAAAGTAATTATCCATCACACTGGTGCTGCTAAAACATACTGAAACATGAAATTAAATGCATTTTTAAGATTGATAGGCATTACATTTTCTACATCCTTTTAAAACATTGGCTTATCACACATATTTTATGATCTGAGGTTTTTATAATGGTGAGTGTGTAATTGGATAATTTTTTTTAATTGGATAACTTTGTGATGTTGGTGTGTGTTTTGGTGTGTTTTGGTGTGTGCACGTGTGTGTGTTTTTTTTTAGTTAGTTGGCTGCAGAAGCACCAGTTGGCTCTGGAATGTTTGGTGTGTGGTGATGTCTTGGAGGGTGTGGTCTCTCACGTGAAAAAGGCGGGGCTTCTAACTTCCACTGAGACTGGACTGGTTCAGAAGGCGGGGTCTATGCCAGACAAGTGGCACACATTGGTGGAACTGCTGTCAAACAGGGATCCTCAGGGTTCTGGACTCAAGACTTTCCTCGTTACCTCCTACCCAATGGAGTACCAGCTCATCTGTCAATATGGTATTTCTGTGTGTGTGTGCGTGCGTTCTGTGTGTGTGTGTGTGTGTGAGTTAAAGTGTGTGTGTGAGAGAGAGATGCCCCTCTGTTTCCAGCACAGTAAAATGCACAGCTGGTTTTAGAAATGCTTACTTTGTAATGCAGTTTGTCTTCCTGATTGTGTTGTGTGCAGTGTATGCACTTGTAGACCAAAATAAATAACTCTATTTTGTCTTTTGTTTGCATTTGTGTGTGTGTGTGTGTGTGTGTGTGTGTGTGTGTGTGTGTTTGTGTTTGCGTACGTTCAGACACAGTTTTGCAGCAGCAGAGGAATATATTGCTGCAGCGCTTCAGAGAGGAACCAGAAGTCCCCTCCCACAAAAGTGTCAATCAAAACTTTCAGACACC
>NC_137922.1:44288338-44308338 GCF_963457725.1 Sprattus sprattus | reverse complement strand
CTGTCTTTCTTTCCTGCTGACTCTATATTTGCCTCATTCTCCCTCTTTCTGTCTCTATCACACAAACACAAACAAACACATACACACACAGACACACACACAAACACACACAGACACAAACACACACATACACACACACATTTTATTTCGCCCTCTCTCTGTATTATTGTCTCATTTGTATTTGTCTCTCCCGCTCACCCTCTCTCTCTCTCTCTCTTTCAGACTTCAAAGTAGTTCAGTGAGTGATAAAGGTGTGGCTGCCATCACTCAGGCACTCTGCTCCAACCATGGCCTCATCACCCTCATGTGAGTGTGTGTGTGTGTGTGTGTGTGTGTGTGTGTGTGTGTGTGTGTGTGTGTGTGTGTGTGTGTGTGTGTGTGTGTGTGTGTGTGTGTGTGTGTGTGTGTGTGTGTGTGTGTAAATGTGTGTGTAATAAAAAGCATGTGAATATGTCTGTGAATAATTCATTACATTCTTTTATTTCAAGACAATACGTTCTGTGTTGTTCCTATGAATCCTAGCATCCCTTTTGTCTGTAACTGTTGACCTAAAATATATTGTGTTATGATCCACAGCCTCCAACACCTATGTAAATGTTGTATTCTGTCATTCTAACTGTCCAAGTAACCTTAAGGGTGTAAAAACTAAACCAGGTGTGTGAATGGTTACTCTGGTGTCGGGGGGTGATATGAGCACTTTAATGGCTAGTGTTATTGTCAATGGCTAAGTAGCCCACTTTCAGCGCTAGTTCTTCCCGTTTGCATACGCATTAACACCTTTAACCAGCTGGAACTGATCAGACTGATCCAAGGTGTCCTGTATTTCATTCAATCACAGGAGCCATTGAATAGAAGCATGGAAACACATCAACATTTAAATGAACGAAAGGTTTAGTGATCAGGAAATAGACGTTAATAATATGTCATCAAACAGAGAGGACAAAGAAGTTCGGAAATTAAATGCTTTACTTAACTCCAGCACCATCCAAAACACTGTTACACTCATCAGCTCTTCTTCTCTACTCTCAACTCCCCCTAAAACGTGTTTCACCACTGACTCCAAACAAAGCAGTAGCTTATGGGAAATGTAGTCAATAGCCTCCTAGATACTCTTTTCCAGTTCTTAGGCCCTGTTCAGATGGTATTTTATGCTTAGGAAGTTTCCCTAACTGAGTGAAATGGCCTGGAAGTATCTAAGTGGCAGCCATGGAACTGGTCAGCAGGTGGAATTCTCTAAATTGCCAGGAAAGAGCTTCATTGCTTCTTTTCATATCTCCTACATAAGGTATACTAAGGCATACTTTACGAAAGGGAAGGATATAGCATTGCCCCATAATTCCTTGCGACAACAACCCAATCAACAACCAATCAATGTGACCCACATCAGTAACATCAGCCTTCACATAATTAATTGCCTAGTATAAGTGCAGGTGGATTCTCTTAACACCGCGGTTGTCTTTGCCTTAGTCCCTATGAATTCTTCTTCACATCTTTCCTTGACCTTGTGACGTTTTCTATCGAGGTCAAGGAAAAGTGTTTAGGAAAAAATGATAGGGCGCACTGTCCTACCGCAGCCTCTTACTCGAGCATCATGTAATTTGCTAGTAGTCAATGTTAATGTAGAAACTCAAGAATTGAAGTGGCTGCTCGATAACTCATTAATCTGTGTGTAACTCCTAGTCCATTTATACACAGGCTACCATGCCCTGTATTTAGCTGCACATTGCGACGGAATCACACCTAATACGGACGGTAACATGTTAGTACATCTGCCCCTTAGAATGATAATCCCCCAATAAACTCTGCAGCTAATATCTTCACTTAGTGTGTGTGCTGAGATCTGCTGCATTGGACACTGACGCTTTATAGAACAAATCTGTCATTACAGAATAAACCAAGATCCTTCTTTTACCAACCTTCCACAAAGTTTTTGTTCACTCCGTCCTGCAACGCTGCCACTTACAAACTAAAGTAGAATACAGGTAGAATAAACTAAATTAAATAAATAAGCAAAACGTGAGTGAGACATAGATCAGGAATAGCTGAGTATTCAATTAGACTTTTAAGGAGCTAGTGCATTTGCCTGTTGATCAGAGTTGGCAACTTTCAAGGCTGATTTGCCATGAGAATTGACGAGCTCGGGCCAAAACAGGTGTATTTTTTGGTGTGAGATACATTGAAGTCAATGGATTTTTCTGTCATGCTACTGTGAGACAGAACAGCGAGAGTTGGTAACCCTGTTTACTCTGTATGTGTGTGTGTGTGTTTGTGTTTATGTATGTATAAATGTGTGTGTGTGTGTGTGTGTGTGTGTGTGTGTGTGTGTGTGTGTGTGTGTGTGTGTGTGTGTGTGTGTGTGTGTGTGATTTCATGCCAGTCTTCGTGAGAACTCGGTGGGAGTGGAGGGAGCCAAAGCCATTGCCAAAGCTTTACAGAAGAACCACACTCTCCAAGAACTGGAGTAAGTTTAACACACACACACGCACACACGCACACACGCACACAGACACAAGCAAGCACATATGCACACGCACACACACACATGCACGCACACACACACATACACACACACACACACACACACACAAACACACACAGACACACGTACACATGCACACACGCACACACACACACACACACACACACACACACACACAACCACACACTCACACAGTGCTCAGTTTGCTCTCTATCTCTTGCCCCACTTTTTGATTTGTCTGGCCTGTGTTGTCATGGTAACCTTCCTTAAGTGAAAAGTTGTTCACTCATCATCAAGTCACTTAATGGCAAACAGACATACACACACACAAACACACACACACACACACACACACTCACACACACACACACACACACAAGCACACACACACACACACGCACACACACACGCACACAAACAGACACACACAAACACACAGTCCATAGGGACACACACAAAGACACAGGCTTTTTCAAAACACATTCGAATGGGTTTGCTAAGGTTTCATTTAAGATATTTTCTTGTGTCAACTGTTTTGGCATTTGGACCTTATACATTATATGGGAGTGTACTGAATTGCGAGTATGCATTTGAAAAAATCAATGCACACACACACACACACAGACACAGACACAGACACACTGTGTGTGTACGCCAAATGAGTGAGTCATTTTTCTCAGAATTTCACAGGCATGTTTCAAAAAGTCCTTGTGGACACTCATTTGTGTGTGTGTTTGTGTTCTGTGTGTGTGCGTCCACACATGTAGGTTGAACAGTAGAAGACGTTGAACCAAATGCTCTAAACAAAGTAGCCAAGCAAGAACGCTGTAAGTGAATTTGAAAGGAGGTGAAAATCTATTTGCGCCATTAAAGGCACCCAGTGGAACTTTATGTAAACATTCAATGAAAAATAAACATTCAATTTCTAGTCTTTTTTACACGTAGTAAGTTTCAATAACTCCATACCATTACATATCGACATTCAAGGAGCAAAGATGAGACGTTGTTGTGTGGTGAGAACTGATAGAAAATGGTAAACAACAACAATCGCCGGTGGGGAGAAGCCATTTTTCCATTGACTGGAAGCCTGCTTTATTTATTGTAGGTTACAAAAAATAAAGAAAATGGCGGCGATTGTTGTTGTTATCGATTTTCTATCAGTTCCCACCACACAACGACGTCTCATCTTTGCTGCTTGAATGTCGGTATGTAATGGTATGGAGTTATTGTAACGTACTACGTGTAAAAAAGACTAGAAATTGAATGTTTATTTTAAAGCCTCGAAAGTTGCACTGGGTGCCTTTAAGGGCAACGAGGTAAAACAGTCTGCAGCTACAGCAGCTCAAGTGCTGTCAATGTCGTGACAGGAGCAACCTCAACCTCTATGCCAACACGCATCCTTGGCGAAAGAAAAGTCCATCCTGACCAAACAAAAGCAGTAAAGTGTGTGTGTGTGTGTGTGTGAGTTTGTCTGTGTTTGTGTGTGTGTGTAAACAATGCGTACCAAGAAGTCATGCCTCTCCGAAAACCCTGTGGCTTAATCTGTGGTAGATAGCGCTATTTCAAATATGAAACTATTGTGGACTGAGCCATGATATTTTGCCACGACATTTGTGATCTGTAGGTTGGCATCACCTATATGGGGGGGCAGTTGGTACGTGGGTGCAATCAATCACTCATGTAATATTTGGAAAGTTTGAGATGTCAAGGAAATCTTGCTATCAATTGACTTTGCTTAGTGTAAGGGTAAGGACACGGCTCAGTGCAAAGTGTGATATTCCCACTGAGGAGGCTCACATATAGCCTAATGATGTCATCCTCATAATTCTAGTCAGAATATGAGTCTGATACTGCTCCATGGGGCTGTGATTATGGGGCGTGTTTCAACCGAACCAGGGGAAAAAATGCCTCTTTGCTCAATTGGATATACCTTGAACCAATCAGAGCAACGCTGTTTCATGACGGAGCCAGCTGATACATTGAACTTTTACCGGATCCCGTAGGAAGGACGGCAAAAACATCTTATCGATCGACAAATGCCTTCATCGCGTTTCTCTGTTATTCTTTCAAAATGAATGTGCTGTCAATGTCTTCTAAAACAGATTTGAATCCCCACATTTTTGCTCTCCAGTGGCAGCCATGTTTGTTGAAAACGAATTCAACCCAAGTGACGTAGTTGACTACGTTACGGTTGATCATATCATTCTAGTGACTGTATCATTGCATGACAGCTTTATGAACTATTGTTTGCTTCATTTTAAGGAAGAATTAGTGAAAAATTAGAGTACCTCTCTGGTGAAAATCCTCTCCTTGTCTTTGTCTTGCTTGGATGACTACTGCCATTCTTTCTGGAAGTTTACCCTATGCACACACCTTTGTGTGTGTTTTAAATGGTTTAATTTTACAGTGGATGTTTAGGGTCTTTGAAGCTATATCAGCGGTTTGTCCATTACATTTAAGTCGCTTATGCCATCCATCCTCTCCTAACACATTCACACACACACACTGACACTAAATAGGTATAGGAGAAGTCACTTCACATGTCAGTGACTCTTTCTCAAATTCTATTTCAAGGGAGCTTTATTGGCTTGGCTGTTCATGTGAAGTGTTTCAATAAAACAGTAATGCAGATCAGAGTTTAAGAGTTAACTGAAAATATTATATATAAAAAGTATCATTCTGTCTGTCTCTCTCTCTCTTTCTCTCTTTGTAATTAGTCTTACAGCCAACCTTCTTCATGATGAAGGCGTGACAGCTATAGGGAAAGCTGTGAAGGTCAACAGAGCACTG
This sequence comes from Sprattus sprattus, assembly GCF_963457725.1. Taxonomy (NCBI): domain Eukaryota; kingdom Metazoa; phylum Chordata; class Actinopteri; order Clupeiformes; family Clupeidae; genus Sprattus; species Sprattus sprattus. The sequence goes on along the minus strand of NC_137922.1, from coordinate 44,303,069 downwards.
ACTTCCTTGCAGTAAGTAATATATTTCATACATCAAATATCATACACACACAGACACACACTTAGATTATATATACTGTACCTATGTCTCACTGTGTGTGTGTGTGTGTGTGTGTGTGTGTGTGTGTGTGTGTGTGTGTGTTTGTGTGTGTGTGTGTTTGTGTGTGTGTGTGTGTGTTCAGTTTACAGTGGAACTTCATGAAGGTTAACGCGGCTCAGGCTTTGGCCGAGTCTCTTCACACCAACACACACCTACAGCTGCTGGAGTGAGTCACACACTCACACTCACATTTTATCATGCTATCATTCTATGATTCTCTGGATTCTACCACTCTTACTTACATCACTCTATCATTCTACCACTTCCTTTCACTCCTAATACATCCCATCCCTCTATTATTTTCTAACTGTCTCTTTTCCTCCCTCTCATGTGTGTGTGTGTGTGTGTGTGTGTGTGTGTGTGTGTGTGTGTGTGTGTGTGTGTGTGTGTGTGTGTGTGTGTGTGTGTGTGTGTGTGGGTGTGTGTGTGTGCAGTTTGCAGGAAAATGCACTTGGAGATGATGGTGTAATTTCTCTGGCCTCTGCACTGAAGACTAACTCCTCACTATCTGTGCTATAGTAAGTGTGTGTGTGTTTGTCTGTGTGTGAGCCTCAGTTGAGTGTGTGTGTTTGTTTGTGTGTGAGAAAGAGAGAGAGAGAGAGAGAGCGAGAGAGAGAGAGAGAGAAAAAGATGTGTACCATAAATCCTCAAACAAAGACCGGGTTTCAATTAGAGGCCGGCTTCAGATAGTAGTCTGTGGCTTGGTCGATACGGACAAATAATGGTTTGACATTGACCCGAGACGAATTCGATACTGGAAGATGCATAAAGCAGTAAAAAATCAACTGAATGATGCCAAAAAGACCCAATTAGCAGGTGGAGGTAGAAAGAAAGTTAGCCTGGATATGGAAACCAGCCTCGTCGATAAGCATAAAAGAGTGTCTAGAAAAGTGGAAATCTTTTCCTCCGTGACTGACAGTGGAGACCATAACTTAGTGGCAAGCAGGGGCTGATAATGCAATACACTTATTATTTGGATGAGTGATATTTTTTGACTTGCTTGATTGTAAGTGAGAACATTGGAAAAGATCTGGGGCCCTATCTTGCACCCAGCGCAATTGACATTGTCACCGACGCATGTATCATTCCTATCTTGCACCCGACGCACAGCGCGATTTTCCCTCCAGAGGCGCGCTTCGAAATGAACTTGCGTCGACATGGGCGGGGGCGGAACAGAGAAGGCGTTTCTCTGGCGCAAGTGGTATTTTGCAGTTTCAAAACAACGCCGTGCGCCGTGCGCCATTGACCAAAAAAAAGCTGGTCTAATGTGAGGCGCAATGTCTAAAGTCTGTAACGCGTATTCAGAACGCTATTTTAAGGGCGCATGTGCTTGCCCGCACAGTATAGGACCTGTAGGCTACACTTTACTTCTGTCGTCTTCACGAGAGATTTACACCAATTGTTTGGCAAGCCATATATAATTACAAGGAAAATTAAGTATTTACCACATGAGGAAATCATTGTGATATCCGTATCCAAGACATTTAAAAACTAGGCATACATCTAGCGTACACAATTGACCCAAATGATTCAGGTTAATTGAAGCTGCGTGACATTTGATTTATTGTATGGCTTTGTTGCATTTATTTAATGCCAGTATTATTATAAATCTTGTAAACTCATCTCTGTGTATGTGGACTTTATTTATGTACCTTGGGTTTGGTCAGCTGGTGCACTGGCTTGGGTGCCGATTTCCATGCCCCCAAATCCCTGCACGCTCTCAGGCGTGAGGGTAGACGTGGCGATGTCCTCTGCTGCCGTCAGATCCTGGGTCGAGGCAGATCCACCTCCCGTGAAGGCACGAGAACGTGTGTTACCTTCCAGCTTGGATGTCCCACGTCTCCGGACGTCATTATAGCGTTTTCGGCACCGTTTTCGGGTGCCCCGTTGCAGAAACAATCACGGCAATATCTTGACATGCTTGCTTGACTTTGCTTACTTTTGGAGGGTTTCTCGCATCCCCATATATATCTATCTCCCGGCTTTTTACAAAGCCATACAATAAATCAAATGTCACGCAGCTTCAATTAACCTGAATCATTTGGGTCAATGTGTAGGCTACATGTATGCTTATTTTTAAAATATCTTGGATATGGATTTCACAATGATTTCCTCAAGTGGTAAATACTTTATTTTCCTTGTAATTATATATGGCTTGCCAAAAAATTGGTGTAAATCTCACGTTGGTCTCCTCGGCTGTGAACTTCTCCGGTCTTCCACCAGGTAATTCCGCCATCAAAATAACAAGCCGCTATGGACTATGCGCTTCTCGCTCTTAAAGGGAATGTGAAATGACGCTCCGATTGGTTTATTGCATATTACGCCCAAACCACACCTATGGCTGAGTAACCTCCTTTGGACCAACCCTTTTGACACTTGCGCTGGACGCAAGTGTGTTTTTTCCGCCGTTAAAATAGCAACTGCGCCATAGAGCCGCCCACACAGCTACTTGCGCTTGGCGCCGTCCTACTTGCGTTTCTGATCGGCAAGATAGGGCCCCTGGAATAAACAATGTCTTTTAAGACTACAGGAAGTTGATTAGCCTATAGGCTTACTGGTTTCATTCTACCGGTAGCTTACCGGTAAATGGTTGAAGGAAGTGTTGAATGCATATGCAATGAATGATATAAGCCTACTGTAATTATGCCCATTATTTGATTTAAATAATACAATTCTATAACAGAAGATAAGTTAGAAATAAAGGCCTGCCCCGGCCACAATTTGAGGATTTACGGTATGTTTGTATGTGAGTTTTATTTATCGTTATGTTTCTGCTAGTTCATCCTTCTCAGCATTGTTAAAGGTGTGTGTGTGTGTGTGTGTGTGTGTGTGTGTGTGTGTGTGTGTGTGTGTGTGTGTGTGTGTGCAGTGGTTAAATTGGGCCGGGGCTGGCCGGATCCGGTTGCCGGATCTGGAGTTCTGCAAAGCAGATCTGCTGCGCAGCAGCTCCAGCCGATTTTGGCAATCTGCCTAGTCCATTCACAAGCAATGTTGTCCTACTCATTTACAACTTTTCCATTGCAAATCTATGTTGTTTTAAAACAAAAATCTAAATAATGGTAGGGAAAGGCTGGCCTAGACATCTGTAGCAAGTTTGAGAAGTAGGCATATCGCGCACGAAACTTGCGCAGCAGCTCCTCCTCTGCGATCAGACAACACAACGTCAATCGGTCATCATCAGACATATCGTAGTAGACAGGTGAATGGCGAGGTAAGAGAAACAAAATTAAAGGTGCACGGTATTTTGAAAGAGGTCGATCATCACCAATAGGCTAATATCATTAGATATGGGCTTGCATTTTCATTAAGCAGGAAAAATTAACCTTAGACATGCAGGGATAGCCTGCTACTGGTGTGTCAACTCGCAAGCGCTAGTTAAAAAGAACAATGCTGCTAATTCTAAATGATTTAGCAAGTAGTCTATGCGATCTCCGAATCACATTTCTCATTCCTAGCTGGATGAATTTCAAACTTATTTGTATCAATGAATCAGCTCTTAATGTGACCTCATCAAACACACTCAAAATCTACAGAGTACATATTAAGCAACATATAAAAAATGCTGGAGTTGTTGGCTGCTTGCTTCACTGCTTGTGGATGGTTGCTCATCATCTGAATCTTCCTCCTGGCTATGCATTGGTCCTTGAACATACACTACTCACAAAAAGTTAGTGATATCTGGCTTTTGGGTGAGTAGTGTATTTTAGCATTGACCCTGTGAATATTTTTTTAGAAAAGTAACCTACTAACAAATACTAATAATTGTATTAGTATTGATTGATTCACATCCATATGAATGGATGACATGACAAACAAGTGGTGGAAAATGGAAAGTATTTGTTAGTAGGTTACTTTTCACAAAGTTAACTTTAACGGTGATGTGTTTTTTGTTTAATTTGGCAACTTATTTACTGCATAATCCTCGAAAGATTTGTGAAATTTGCCCCTCTGGATCAGAGCCCCCCTACATAGAAAATCCCAATTTAACCCCTGTGTGTGTGTGTGTGTGTGTGTGTGTGTGTGTGTGTGTGTGTGTGTGTGTGTGTGTGTGTGTGCATTGACAGTCTCCAGGGTGTATCTATGGGCAAAGCAGGTGCTGTGGCATTGGCTGAAGCTCTCATGGTCAACAAATCCCTACACACACTTGAGTAAGTCTGTTCACCACAACTCACACCTGAATACACACCATTAAACACACTGCTTCGCCAACGCACACCTGAATACACACCAGTAAACACACTGCTTCGCAAACGCACACCTGAATACACACCAGTAAACACATTGCTTCGCCAACGCACACCTGAATACACACCAGTAAATACACTGCTTCGCCAACGCACACCTGAATACACACCAGTAAACACACTGCTTCGCCAACGCACACCTGAATACACACCAGTAAACACACTGCTTCGCCAACGCACACCTGAATACACACCAGTAAACACATTGCTTCGCCAACACACACCTGAATACACACCAGTACACACATTGCTTCCCCTTACAAACTGCTATCCAAAAGATGTCCATGGGAGTGTGGGGTTCTGATAGAGTTGTTGGGTGGGTGGGTTGCTGAAATTGCATGTATACAACACCAAAACTCCGGGGAAAAGCATTGTATTCGCCACTGCACGTCAAAAAGGATGACCCCCTCGCCCAAAAGGGTGGACACTCTACCTAGGTCTGGACTGTCCAGGCTAGTGGTCACCCTAGCAGCATTACTCTGTATACAGAACTTCCTATTCTGCTCAGGACCTGAACAATGCTTAATATGACCAAGGATACTAGTTCTTCTGTCTAAAGAAGTTCTTAGTTCCTAAACGTCTCGTTTCGTCAGTATTACTGGGACCACCACTCCATTCCAATAAGCACCAAAGGCAATACAAGAACCATCCATATCTCCCATAGCTGACATACAGACATGAGAGGGCCTCATTTTAATGTCGGGCAAGATTATAATTCCCTATGCATTCGCTGATTGAATTGCCACCTGCAAGTCTTACTCTTTTGAAGGGACCAGACCCTACCTGACTGCTTTAGATGATTTAGCCTACCTACATGTTATTGATCTTCCTAATTGGCAAAGAATGGGGAGTTCCAGTGGATGCTCAATTCTTGTGTGTCACGTTTCAATTCTACAAAGACCCCCACCTTCAACCCCTCAATGGGAAAACAGAAGTGAAAGTAAACACATTTGGGCAAGACAAAGAAAACCCAGTTACAAATGCTGCCTGTGTGTGTTGTGGGTGAGGCTAGTATTACTGCTGACACAAGAGCCGAGATGAATACCAGACATCAACTCATTAACATTGAACAAATTTAATCAAGAATGACCGTTTGTCTTTTGTTTTTATTTTTAGTCTTCGTGGCAACTCCATCGGAATGGCAGGCGCGAAAGCCTTGTCCAGCGCTTTGAAGACCAACAGAAGCCTGAGACGGCTGAAGTGAGTTAAAAGACGCCTGCTGCTGCCAGATTGTATGAATCCTACCATCGTCTCTTGAAACTGTCCATGTAAACGCCATGAGTAAATTCCTGTAACTCAGTGTATTCTTTTATCACCGTTTACACCGATATTGTGCGTGTTTACAGTCTGCAGGAAAACTCACTTGGAATGGATGGAGCCATTTTCATTGCCACAGCGCTAAAAGGAAATCATCAGCTTACTTACATAAAGTAAGTGTGTGTGTTAGTCTGGTTGTCTATACTGTGCTTATAGTATGTATTGGTTCAATATCAGGGTCCTCACAGTAACTATATGAATGTCAGGATGTTCTAATAAAGTCTGTCGGTATTAGTCAAAACTAAATGTATAGGAAAGGTACATGAGTGTGTGTGTGCCATGGGATTCTAATGCCATGAGTGTGTTACGAGTATAGACATTTCTTATGATAATAAAGGTACAAGTGTGTTTGTGTGTTTTTTCCAGTTTGCAGGGAAATGGCATCGGTGAGTCAGGGGCTAAGGTTGTCTCGGAGCACATCAGAGCCGAGGCTGCGGAGTGTGTGGTTGACATCTGATGTCAAGGACCCTCAGCTGTGTGTGTGTGTGTTTATTTTTTCTGCGTATTTATTTTTTATATTGTAAATAACCATGACCAGAGATTTTTTTTAAATCTACAATAATTGTTTCTGAAAATGAAATAAACGCTTGAATCACTGTGACGACTGGTGTGTGTGTGTGTGTGTGTGTGTGTGTGTGTGTGTGTGTGTGTGTGTGTGTGTGTGTGTGTGTGTGGCTGCACAAAAACACAAGACCACACTACAGAATTAGAAACATAACTTCTTTATTAGTGTTCTATTATTAAGAGAGAAGCAAAATGACTGTATGAGAAACTCCCCTTCACACACTAAAACACAAGTGCCACTCATTTGGACTGAATCAGGACCAGAAGCCCAAACGGTGCTGTGGAGCTGTGGGTGTGGTGTTAAGGACTGCACTGACACTATGTCTATGTGGGGAGTGTCATTACTGTTGAAACTGTGTTGCTGTGGCCTAATAAGGCACTATTTTGACGTGGCAGGTTGTCGTGTGAATAATGTTGTCATGGGATCGGAGTGAGTCATCCTGTTGCAGAGGTTTGAGGCGTGCGTAAGTGTGTGTTTGTATGTCTGGGTGTGTGTGTGTGTGTGTGTGCATTGACAGTCTCCAGGGTGTATCTATGGGCAAAGCAGGTGCTGTGGCATTGGCTGAAGCTCTCATGGTCAACAAATCCCTACACACACTTGAGTAAGTCTGTTCACCACAACTCACACCTGAATACAGTGTGAGTGTGTGTATGTGTATGTGTATGTGTTAGAAGGCATTGGTCTCTTTTTGACTAAATATAAGCCTAAATTTGAGAGTGTGTGTGTGTATATAGAGTCACTGATGCTGTGTCCTACAAAAGGTGTCAAGCTTAATTTCCTTGTATTAGTGTGTGTGTGTACTGCATGGCATGCCCTTTAAATCTAAGGTTGGAGTGAAATGTGTGTAGTTGTATAGTCTTTGTAAAGTGTTGGTATCTGTTTTCCTGTTACACGTGTCCAGTGGGCTGGATTAGAGTAGACTTAGAAACAAAGAGAGAGGAGACAGACAGAGGGAGAAAGAGAGGCCGGGGCTAAAAATCATTGTCACTCTCTTCCTGTATCGGCGGTCTCATCCCGCCCCTGGTGGGTCTTTTGGGCTCCAAGCTGACATCTTCGTCAAGATCTGCCCCTGCGAACTCGTCGCCTTCCTCATCCTCCTCTTCTTCATCGTCCTCATCGTCGTCGTCTTCTTCGTCTTCATCATCGTCGTCCACCCCGATCTCGCTGTCCTCTGACTGTAGCCGAACAAGAATTACATTATTTAGTTGCCCGTGCATGAACACCACAAAGACAATCACACACTTGCCCTGCGTGCTCGAGAGAAGAGGGGGAATAAGTGCTTGTCTCTGTTGGCATTTTCAACTGTAGAAACAAATGTGAATACTTGCTACCTGACACTGATTCTTACCAAACACTGACAAACACACACGCACACACACACACACACACAAACACAAAGGGTCAATGCTAAACCTAAGAAACAACTATCCCTATTCTAACACTAATACACATAAAAACATGCACGCACACACACACACACACACACACACACAGACAGACAGACACTCATGTGTAAGCCTTACACACAGAATCTAACACACACACACCTTCCCTTTCCTCCTCTGCGGACGCTGAGATGGAGAGATAGAATCCTTCTCTTCAGGCTTTAGAGAGGGAGTATGAAAGAGAAGACAAGAGATGGAGGCCATTGAGTAAGATGGAGTGAGAAAGAGGGAGAGATAGAAAGTGAAAGAGAGAGACAGACAATCAGAGAGAGGGACAGAGAAAGAGGGTGTGTGGGATGAGTGGGAATGCAGTGAGAGAGATAGAGGAGGGGACAAAGGAGAGAGAGGGTATGATGGATGAGCAGATCTGGAGAGGGTTAGAGGAGAGAGATGAGATGAAGAGTAGCATGTCTGGAGAGGGTTAGAGGAGAGGACAGAGGAGAGAGATGAGATGGAGAGTAGCATGTCTGGAGAGGGTTAGAGGAGAGGACAGAGGAGAGAGGTGAGATGGAGAGTAGCATGTCTGGAGAGGGTTAGAGGAGAGGACAGAGGAGAGAGATGAGATGGAGAGTAGCATGTCTGGAGAGGGTTAGAGGAGAGGACAGAGGAGAGAGATGAGATGGAGAGTAGCATGTCTGGAGAGGGTTAGAGGAGAGGACAGAGGAGAGAGATGAGATGGAGAGTAGCATGTCTGGAGAGGGTTAGAGGAGAGGACAGAGGAGAGAGATGAGATGGAGAGTAGCATGTCTGGAGAGGGTTAGAGGAGAGGACAGAGGAGAGAGATGAGATGGAGAGTAGCATGTCTGGAGAGGGTTAGAGGAGAGGACAGAGGAGAGAGATGAGATGGAGAGTAGCATGTCTGGAGAGGGTTAGAGGAGAGGACAGAGGAGAGAGATGAGATGGAGAGTAGCATGTCTGGAGAGGGTTAGAGGAGAGGACAGAGGAGAGAGATGAGATGGAGAGTAGCATGTCTGGAGAGGGTTAGAGGAGAGGACAGAGGAGAGAGATGAGATGGAGAGTAGCATGTCTGGAGAGGGTTAGTAAGACTGTCCGTCTGGCAGGGTTCCCAGCCACTTTCACTTCAAAATGTTTTCTTAACTTTTCAAGGGCACTTCATGTAATTTGTGCCCACTGCGCCTATTACTCCACATGCCTTATTACTGAATGAAACCTTTTCCATTCCTTTTCTAATAGGCTTGTTAGGCTCTTAAGGCCATGTCAAATTTTTGTGGAAACTGGATCACAGCGTAGACATTTTCTCAGCGAAAAATACTCCATGGAAGAGTCGTAAATGCATATTATGTTTATATTTTATATTAGGAAAGTAACCTATATAGAGTCATAGATGCATATTATGTTTATATATTATATAAAGAAAGTAACCTATATTTTGTGTACTTTCCTAATTAGAAGTAGTTAATAGACTTAAACATACAGACAGGTGTTATTTAAAATCTTTAGTTCATTTTTTTTCCAATTTCAGCTGAAAAGTAAAATACTGGACAATGATTTAGGCCTACATTGATGACTGGTGCATTGATTACTTTAAAACTCTACTGGTTTAGGTTGTGTTCATGTGGGGGTGTGATGGGAATGTGATGTGACATGAATGTGATGTGATGCTGGAACGTCAATGGTTTTTGCAACAACCCACACTATTGCAGGATCTCTGTACACTGTTCAATGGGAGAAGGACGTGATCGGAGTTGACTTGGAGACTTGAATCATTCCATAAGATAGACAACACAGGTATGCTTTATCTTCTATAGCTCACACGCCCCTGGTATGACAAAATCAAATTTCATGACTCTTCTAGGCTTGGAAAATAAATGGGATTTTAAAATTCCATGACATTTCCAGGATATCCATGCCAGTGGGAACCCTGAAGTGGATGTGTTTAGGTGAAGTGATGAAGGTGATTAAGCACTGAATGAGGGAGACAGGAGAGAACAAAAAGAGTGTTTCTGTGTGTGGGTGTTGGTGTGCGTGTGTGTCTGCTTGTGTGTAGGTGTAAAAGAAAATTGTGTGGACATGTTTTAGTGAGTATTTCTGTCTGCACTGTGTGTGTGTGTGTGTGTCTGTGTGAAAGTATGTGTGTGTGTGAGTGTGTGTGTGTCTGTGTGAAAGTGTGTGTGAGTGTGAGTGTGTGTGTGTGTCTGTGTGAAAGTGTGTGTGAGAGTGTGTACTTACTTCCTCGTTCTCCCCTCCCTGCATGGTCCCAGTGACACGTGTACCTGCTCTCGCTGTGGAGGGCAAAGCAGTTTAGACGTGAGTAACCATCTCACACACACCCACACACTTCACACATCAGATAACCAGGAATAACCAGTACATTACATCACTAATCCGGAGACACGGTGAAAACAGTTTTTTCTTCTATTCTATGTTGTATATATTAATTTTCTAGCATATACAATCATATAACAGTGTCATGTTACCACCATCCCTAACTGTCATAACAGCTATCAGAATATTTGCTGCTATGCCACTCTGTTACATGCCAATAAGCTGTCATAACATTAAATGTTTTCAAAACTGTTATGGCTATTACTGATGATCATTAGGACCTGACTCTGTAATAGCACTGGCATTCAACTATAATGGTGATATATGATAGAATGTGGCATCTGAACTGAAATGTTTATGAGACTTAATGGGCCCTATTTTAACGATCAGAAACGCAAGTAGGACAGCGCCAAACGCAAGTAGCTGTGTGGGCGGCTCTATGGCGCATTTGCTATTATAACGGCGGAAAAAACACACTTGCGTCCGGCGCAAATGTCAAATGGGTTGGTCCAAAGGAGGTTACTCAGCCATAGGTGGGGTTTGGGCGTAATATGCAATAAACCAATCAGAGCGTCATCTCACATTCCCTTTAAGAGCGAGGAGCGCATATTCCATAGCGGCTTGTTATTATAATGGCGGAATTACCTGGAGGAAGACCGGAAAGGTTCACATATCACTTTTCTATGCAATATTCGTTAATTTAGCCAACTCTGGTTTTGAATATAGGGTACCGTTCGTGCGTAGGAAATCACCGGCAGATTGTCGCAGGACATTTCAAGCACTGATAAAGCATGCATGCGTTGGCTATCATAAAAGTATTTTATCATCGCGATGCAAATGCCATGTGTGTATAATAATAATCTGAATTAAAGTTCATGCTTGTGAAATAAATGCATTTATATGTGTATGAGTGTTCAAATCATTTGGATGTGCATGTGGGCCTTAGTGGTTCACGTTGCTGTGCTCACAATTTCGGAACAGCGGGCTGTCGGAATAATGGGCTTTCGGAACATTGACATGGAACCATTTAATTCAGTTCTACACTACTGTTCCACCCTGTTCTATACAGTCCTATACTTAGTGGTGGACAGTAACGAAGTAGGCTAAATGTAATTCGTTCCTGTACTTAAGTAACATATCTATGAATCTGTACTGTATCTGTATTTCTATTTGGTGAGACTTTATACTTTCACTCCACTACATTTCAAAGTGAAACTTCGTACTTTTTACTTCATTACATTAAGTAAAACCTCTTGTTCCTTTTTACCAAAGCGAATCAAATAATGAAAGGTCAAAGTGAGTTCACAATCGCAATTTTTCTTCACGTTTGGTAGCACGTTTGGTAGCACGCGCCCTTAAAATAGCGTCTGAATACGCGCCACAGACTCTACACAATGCGCCTCTGACATTAGACTAGGTTTTTTCTGGTCTACGGCGCACTGTAGTTTTGAAACTGCAAAATACCACTTGGGAAGACTTGCGCCTGAGAAACGCCTTCTCTGTTCCGCCCCGGCCATTTCGGCGCAAGTTCATTTCGACGCGCGCCTCTGGAGTGAAAATCCCGCTGTGCGCCGGGTGCAACATAGGAATGATACATGCGTCGGTGACGATGTCAATTGCGCTGGGTGCAAGATAGGGCCCAATGTCTTACATCTAAGGACAAAGAGTTGAAGTAAAGTATGTCTTATATACTCTTGTATGGCTATAAACCTGTTTTTACCTGTGAGGCACATTGTCAGTGTGTGTGTGTGTGTGTGTGTGTTTGGCAGGGCTCGTTGCATGTGTGACTAAAGGAAGAAGCTAACAGGGGATTTAAATACCCATCGCCACATTTGTGAGTGTGTGTGTGTGTGTGTGTGTGTGTGTGTGTGTGCTGTTCCACTACGGGACTCTTTACACAAGCTTTTGCCACTCACACTCCTGGGTGATTATACCAGATGCTTGCAGTCAACCCTGAGCCCAGCTGCGGGCGTGAGTGTGGGCGAGTGCCCTGCTCCCCACTAGCAAACCTCTCCGACCCTCTTTGACCAGCTGCCCCCCTCTAATCTCTTGACAACATGCCAGCCTGGTGGAGTGCCTTCTCAACCTCCACAGGAGGCCCCCCATGAGCTCTCTGATCATCTTACCGTCTCGTCACAGACTACTTAAAAAAAACAAAAAATCCCTCTCAGGGGACCGATTGATACTATGTTTATGTTTTCGTGGTATTATCATTTTAATCAACAACATCAGACATTATAGACAATTATAGAAACATCTGAGACTAATATCTCTTTGTTGCCTTTGGAATGATGATGTACATATACGTACATGAACACATTTGTGTGTGCGTGTGTATGTGAGTGTGAGTGTGCGCGTGTGTGTGTGTGTGTGTGAATCTCCCCATTTCCCTGGGTGCAGGTTCATACGAAGAGACAAAGAGGAAGTGATGCATGTCTTTGATAAGGCCACAGCAGACGTTTCACTAAGTGCCTTTGACATGACAGAAATGACAGCTTGAGGTACGAAAATGCGTCACAGCCCGACAGGATGTTAGCCTCAATGGCATTTTGACTCTTTGTGCTAAACACCAATGTCTTAGCGTTTATTATTAGGGGTTCCCGATCCCACAACACCTGAGAAGCCCAGTGAGAAACACAGTCCCACTCTGGACTCAAACCTTCAGTCCCCAGGCCTGGAAGAGACAGAGGGTCAAACCTATGGGTGCTAGCATGTGTAGCATAAAGCAGGCAGGAGGAACTAGCCAAATAACTCCTGAAGAGGGATGCAAAAACCTTACGAAAACCAACAACAGCACAGTTAGCACTGATAAAAGGCTTGCTAGGGTGATAAGTGATGTCTGTGAAGGCGGCTAATCAGCACCACAAGTCTGTTTTAAGGTCCTTCACATGTGCATATACCGTGAAAATCATTTTGAAGATGACACCAGTACTCTTGCCGGGTAGGGTGCCTGAGGACAGAGTCAATGGGAGAGAAGTCAATTAAGAACTCCTGTGAACTCCTGCAACACTCAGAGGCTGTTCTGTCCACCTGACCTTTAGCGGTTTCTGAGAGACATGGTGGCTACTGATAACAGCCTGCCAATTATCATCATCAGTATGATCAGACACACACACACATACACACACACACACGGCTTAGAGTGAGAGGGGAGTTAAAACACATTGTGTCTATGTATATCATATGAAATGTGCTATATAAATAAACTTAAACTTGAACTCGAGTAATGAGACAAAGCTCCTGCTTTTTGAAAGTAGGAAAGAGGCAGTGCTTTTGGAAGAACGAGACGAGTTTCCTCGCTGTGGAGGGGCAGCCTGTCCAACACGGATGGGCAGGGGCGGCCCTAGCACATTTGGCGCTCTAGGCGAGCTTCACTCCTGGCGCCCCCCCCCCCCCCAACCCCCCCCCCCCATTGCAACTTTCAAACGCTATTTTGCCTTGTAAGACTGCAATTATTTCACATGCACACAACAACGATCGCAGCAAATAGACTGTGTTGCCGTCACACACCTGTATAAACTCAGTCCCAACACAGAACAACGACATGCAATAAGAACAGTCAGGAACAGGTACATCGTTAATGCATCATCACATATAGAAAAGTATATGCACCCGCCGCACGGCATTATGGGGCGACTATGCCGGCATGTTACAGTATGTATTATCATTATTTGTTAAATGTAGCTTTGTGGCGAAATGTATTTCCTCGCTTCAATGTCGTTAAAAGAATACGTTACTTTGCGCATAGGCCTATGTGATATTGTTGGAGAAAGTTTGATTTGTAATTAGTTTCAGTAGACGAGGACCTGTCGAGCGGCTGTTCCCATAAATCCATGTACATGTTCGTCATTCACAATAATGTTTGATAACCCCCTGAAGAAGTTGTATTAATGTATTCCCACGTGTTGTCTATCTGCTCATTATACACTGTTTCTCCAAAATCAGTTTGATCTCTGAAATACTGTGTTCATTAGTGTTTTCATGATAACATATTGTAGCAACCCTTAATGTGTATTGTGCATCATACGTCCACTACCCTGCACCTTGCAGGGTTTTAATATCAGTAATTTTACTGCGTTAAAGAGGTATATCGATAAATTCTGACATCCCGCCCATATAGTCATACATGCCGGTGGGGTTAATCCTTTTCAGAGGAAATACACATATTTGCACCGAATGCCTTCCTAAGCTAGCATGATTTAACAACACCAATGAAGAACATAGCCCTTCGTTTTCGAGTTTTGGCTCATTTTACCTCAATGATAGATTTTTTTTTTTATGTCAAAATTTTGGAGATATAGAAGGAGCGCCAACTTATGCGTCCGGGAAAAAATATATATATAGTTGTTTTTTTTCCGGGCGCATTATTTGGCGCTCCCTCTCTAGATGGCGCTCTAGGCGGTCGCCTAACCCGCCTGTAGGAAAGGCCGCCCCTGCGGATGGGGTTGAAAAAAATGACATGACGGAGAGCGTAGGAAGTTGTGAATGTCACTGAAAATGTCAATGAGGATATGTGTCTTTTATGAGCATGCTCGTGTGTGTGTGTGTGTGTGTGTGTGTGTGTGTGTGTGTGTGTGTGTGTGTGTGTTTGGTTTGTGTATGTGTGTATGTGTGTGTGTGTGTGTGTGTGTGTTTGTGTGTGTTACCTGCTAGGGGTGCTTGTCGTATGGGCCGAGGTTTGGTTGGTCTGTTCTCATCTGTTTCACTGTCTGAACCTTCATCCTCTGGGATTTCCATGTCAGATTCCTCTTCAGGGGCTGCACATAACACATTAC
>NC_137922.1:44240838-44283338 GCF_963457725.1 Sprattus sprattus | reverse complement strand
TGCCCCAAGGTCAAACTTGAACTTGGCACTGTCGTCGTGCTGCTGATCCCCTGCAGCGTTCTGATTGGTCTTCATGGCACCGTAGAGCAGTGACGTCATCTTGAGGAGCTCGCGCACCGCGTAACCGTCCGCCTGGTACAGCCGCTTGGTGTTGACCTTAATGTGGGCCTGTGAGGCCTGCAAAAGCATACCGTACACGCACACACACACACAAACACACACACACACCTGTGCTTAATGTGACTGAAAAGAAATCTCTTGTAACCTTTAACTCACTTAACTCTGATTTTAAGTATTATTTTCTTTCTTTTATTCCAAGTTTAGAGTTGCAATACAGGGTTGAAAAGGCAGAGAAAAACAGTGACTTTGCATTAACATAATTGGCTTGGCACATGCAGCTTACAAGGGAGCTAGTATGTAAACCAAGCAACAGAAAGAGTGTTTAAAACAACCTGATATAAGTGGCAGTGCCTTAAGTCTGGTAGGTCTTGAGCCACAGACACAGTCACATTAAAGCTCTGTATGCATCTGAAAGTGAGAAGCTAAATGGCAGTTTATGTTGCTGGCTATCTGAATGAAAGCTATAAGAACACTGGTCATACTACCATGAACTGGGCCACAGCTTTGATGAAGAATACACGGTCCGACTCCGTATCAATGTCACTTGGAATGTCCATTTGAGGCTCATACCTAACACACACACACACACACACACACACACACACACACACACACACACACACACACACACACACACGCACACACGTTAGAATGAGGATACGCCCCCTCCATTATTCTTAGAAAAATTGCCTATGCTTAAATATATAAAAGTAAGAAAAACTATTTTTGAACAGTGCTGTTAAATTGATCTTACTGCAACATCATCATGAAGTCTCTCTCACACACTCTCTTTCTGACACACACACACACACACACACCTCTTCACCAGCCAGATGAGGATCTCTGCCACGAGGGGGAAGTTGGGAGTGCGGAAATTCTCCATAGAGATCAAGCGTGGGTAACCAAGGGCCCGCGTCATCTCAGTAAAGTCTACACACACACACACACACACACACACACACACACACACACACACACACACACACACACACACACACACACACACAAACGCACCAGAAAGCAGAATAGCCTGTCAAGAGCAGCAATGTGCCAAATATAATCTTACTAACAACAAAAGGGCAAAAAGAGATGAACAGGATAAATAGCTTTGTTAAAACAAGATCATATAAAATGATGAAGAGACTTATATGTGCAATATTTTACGCTGGAAAAAATACTATTTATGGCTCTTTCAAAATACATGACATGAATTGACCTTTACAAAACAATTGAGCAAACTTAAGTTAAGTAATTCAGTTTTCACAACGGATAACACCAAATAACATTACTCACTTCTTAAATCCCTGTATGACATGGTTTTATCACAGCGAAGGAGCTTGCTGTCTAAAAGGTGAAGGGGTAGGGGGATACATCATCCATCCAAATCAAAATGCTGTAACTCAGTGGCTGGATAACAGGTGGTTATCCAGCTATCTATGTTGAATAATACCATCTGGTAATACAATACGGTGAATAGAGGGTATTGGTGTTAATTAACAACAACTACTATGACAACTAGGTTGAGAATGAGAATAAGGGCAGAATTCTGCTTGTTATGATAACTTACATTGCAACTAACAGCTATCAACATTGCAACAATAAATAGCAGGCTAACATTACACACAAATGTCCTGACTATACGATGTGATCATGCTTGTTAGAAATGTTTCTATCATAAAGGAACTAACAGTAAGCAACGTTAGACTAGCATTAGTTACTTAGACAGTAAGGTTACAATTGTGTTAAACTTGCTAGCGGTAACGTTAGCTATTTAGTATAGGTGCTTATGCTAATATAATTTATGCTAGCTAATTTACCCAAGCCAAAACATGCGCGGTTCAAAAACGACTCGTATAACATTATCCTTGTTACTCGAAAAGCAGAGAGAAACCACCATATCAACATTACGTATATTGTCTACTTACAAAATAATGGATTTGTCGAATATAGCTAGATGGCCTAGCAATCTTGCTAGCTACATTTATGTTCACTGGTCTTAGCCTAATGTTGACTCCTGTTACAGTCGTCTCTATGGCAGCCAAATTCGAACGGATACTGGACTAAGACAAACCTTGTGACATGGAAGCTAAAACGCTTTTCTCCCTCCGCTCGCTGATGCACATGGTAACGAATGTCAGTTTCAATTCACAGTTGTTTTTACCCTAATGAAACTGTATTGAATTTTGTAACCAAGTGTTTTCAACGTAACTCCAGTGGTGTATGTGTTTTGAAAGATTACATGGACAGATATTTAGTGATTTATCTGCAAACTGATTGTTAAGTAATAATTGTTAACATACTATATTGTTAGGCTACTTTTCCAACGCTCCACAGCAGGAGCTGGCATAATAAGATAAAGGACATTCGGTTCCCCCCCCCTAATAATTCAGATGTTGGCTACCCTAACGCTACAGTTGAGTGAGAAGTTAAAGTAGGAGGCCCCTAAACGCACACACACAGCGGCGCGTGTGAGATAGCCTAGCTCAAATAAGCCTCAGGTGACGTGCAGAGGAGGGGGCGGCAGGGCTCGGACAAGTTGTGCGTGGCAAGACTCAGGGACAGGCACAGAACTTCATACAGAACCTGCCAAATCCATATCACACAAAATCGTGTCTCGCCTTCACTGACCAATTTGGAGTCTAACGAATTCTGAACAGGTAGGCTACGTAATTGATTAATTTTTTTATATTTTATTTCCATTGTAGGCTATTTCAGTTCTTGAAAGCATCATGCCAGTTTACAGAGTTTATCATTGGTGTTATTGACTATATGTCAGGCTTGTTTATGTTTGCTCCCTCTTTGTCCCGAAATAGCTTGGAGAAGAATGCTATATATAGGTTTCGGGGAATTCCGGGAAAATGGAGCAAAGATATCGAAGTTATTGCTATTTGCTTTGCATATTCGTGTGCCGTTGTGTGCTTAGACCAAAATCTGTTAAGTTAATGCAGCCTCACGGTACAGTAGACGTTGCATTTACACTAGTTATCTCACTGAAATGAATGCAAGTGTATCCTATTTGCTGTTGTATTATCAAAAGCCTGCTGGTCCCCTAATGTTAGGATACTTATTTTTGAACAAAGCTGCATTTCCCTTTCCCCATATTACTGCTGTAAAAAAGCAACAATTTAACGAACAAAAATGCAATACTTTCTTTGCCAACCTGCAACAATCCTTAACGCGCACAGTTGTGCGAATGAAAATCACTAGCCACAGGTGGTGTATTAACGGTGCCGGAGGGACGGATGATGATTAGGGCTAGGACCAGGTGCAGGAGGGGCAAGTGGAATATATGCTCTGGCTCTGTTAATAATGTGATATATAAATACGTATAAATGTTGGATTAATGTTGGAATGTTTTGGTTAACTCTGAACAAGAGGGGCAAAGTGGTATTTCATATTAGATTGGTTGGCTAGATTTGGTTAAACGTGGAACTGAGATGATAATTGGATGCATTGATACAGCCAAGGCTTGTGTCTGTGAGAGAATGCATTTCTAATAATGTATGCGTGTAGTCTAAGCATGCTTTTGTGCATGAGTGTGTGTAAAGCAGGGGGAGAGAGAGTATGCATTTAACGGAGAGTCATGAGTGTATGTGTGCGCGTGTGAGCATGAGAGAGAGAGAGAGAGTGTGTGTGTGTGTGTGTGTGTGTGTGTGTTTGTGTGTTTGTGAGTGTGTGTGGGTGTGTTTTCAATCTCAGACATCTCAAGCGGTACCCCCTGCTGTTGTGTCAGTCATATTACCCAGTAGACAGTGGCATACGCAGCTCTGCAGTGGCTTGCCACAGGCAACCACAGAGTGTCCCCCCCCCCCCCCCCCCCCCACGCACACACACACACTGATGCACACACATACACACAGAGAGACAGAGATGCACACACACACACAGCACTACATGTCTATAGACCACATACACATGCATACACACACACACACACACACATAGATGCACAAACACAGCACTATTACATATACATACAGCACACAACACACACACACACACACACACACACACACACACACACAAAGCACTACATATATAGACATAGTCTTGTATAGCCTGTATTTGTAGGTGCCAGTGTGTGTGCGTGTGTGTGTGCGTGTGTGTGTGCGTGTGTGCGTGTGCGTGTGCGTGAACCTCACATCACTGCAATTAACCATGCTTTTGGGTGCCTCATCACTTACTTCATGTTGTGTGTGTGTCAGAGAGAGGGTTTGTTTCAGTGTGATTTAGGGACGTGAAAGCTAATTGTGATTTTTAATCTCTAAAATAAATCAAAATACTCAAATGTGGGGTGAAAGCTGTAGAGGTGTGTTTCATTTGAGTATTTTGATGGGGGAGTAGTGGGATGTTAATGAGTGGGCTTCACCACACACCTTGGCAGCCTGTCGCCCACACACACATTCATAGATGTTTATGAACGGGTTTTACCCGAACACTGGAGTACTCCCTTTCCTCTCTCTGCAAAACTCACTCCAAAATTAGGAGACAGGAAACAAACTAATAGACTGACCCGATATACAAACACACACATATATACACGTCCAACCACACAAATGCAAACACACAGACACACACACACACACACACACATACACACACATACACACACACACACTCTCACATGCACACACACACATGTACACACACACACATGTACACACACACACACTCTCTGCATGCGCGCACACACACACACACAAACCCCACTTTAAGTCGCTTAATATTGTCGCACAAAAGGAGGAATTGCTATTAGCAATATAGATGCTAGCGGCAAAACCTGTTGATGAGTGCTGACTTACAAAAGACCGGCAGCCATATTAAGCGGCTAAAAAGTACCTGATGGCTTTCGAACAACTCTTGAGACTCTCTGACTGATAGCTAAAAAGTGTCCAGATGCGTAGTGTCCGTTTAGGCACAATATTAAGCGACTAAAAAGTAGCTGATGGCTTTCGAACGACTCTTGAGAAGCTAATAAGCGGCCGGGGTATGCGGTGACCGGGTTACGTAATGCTAACGTTGGCATAGAAACTGTCACTCAAGAGTCAACATTACGTCACCCGGGCTCTTTTAGGCATCCGGTGCCTTCTTAGCTTGACAGCACCACAACAGCTCAGGGGCATCTGATTTCCATTCAGCTCATTACATAGCTGGTCGGAAGTGTGACTAAAGAACAAGAAAGTTGATTTGTCTGGTTGAAATGACAAATGAGGTAGTTGCTGTGTACTTGTAGGAAAAATGTGCCCTAGTTATAAATCCATTTATATGCAAAATGTGGTTAATTTATTTCCATTCTTTGATTACTTTTCTGGAATCTGTCCTTTATTTGTTTGCGAGTCTCAATTTCATTTTTTGCAAAACTAATTTTGTTTATTTGAGAGGTCTGTGTAATCATAAAACATGGTGTGCCTATTTGCAAATCTAGGGCATTGATGAACTGATTATGTTTGCTCCCAAATGGCAGGGTAATTGTAAATCTTTTTGTCACTAAATTGATCCCATACACCACACCACACACACTCACTGACTCACACAAGCACACCACACACACAAACACATACACACATTCACAATGTCTTCCCTCATTCACCAGAGATGATTGATGGCTCTGAAAAACCAGCAAGTCCATGTTTGGTGTGGGATCAGTTGTTACCCATTGGTTTTGAAACATGACTGTGGGACTGTAGACCCCATAGGCATCTGAGGACAGGGAAGGGAAGAAATGAAGACATTGTCAGGAGACAAGAACATGACATGTTTGACAGACTTCATCTGTGTATTGTGTGTGTGTGTGTGTGTGTGTGTGTGTGTGTGTGTGTGTGTATAATGTTGTATATGTGTGTGAGTTTGTGTGTGTGTGTGTGTGTGTATTGGTGGGTATATGTGTGTGTGTGATTAAATGTGTGTAAAAGAGAGAGAGAGGGAGACAGAGAGTGTGTGAGAGAGAGAGAGAAGGATCTCCATATGATTGTATACCTTCATGCTTGTCTTGTGTTCAAGGCAAACCCTTCCACTTTGTAGCCATGCAGTTCTTAAATGTGGTTATTCATCTGATAATGGCATGTGTTTGTGTGTGGTTGCCCTTGTACTTATTCTCATTAGCATATGTGCGGGCAGAACCAGAGAGTCAGACAGAGAAAGCAACCATGCTTCTTGCGGGATGGATAGTGGGACATCTCTGTTGGATGTCTCTGCAGGTCAGTTGACACACACAAACACACACACACTTTCTCTTTCTGTCTCACCCTCTCCCTCTCTTTCACACACGCAGACAACCACACATACTCTTTCACCATGCCACGCACATATATAGTCATTGAAACAAATTCAGCAAATAAACGGGGGGGGGGGGGGGGGGGGGGGAGGGGAGTAGGTTGTTGTGATGGATCAGTGAAAGATTGCAATTACTCACCACTCTCTCTCTCTCTCTCCTCAAACACACACACACTGACTCTCTCTCACACACACACACGCACACTCTCTTTCTCTCACCACTCTCTCTCTTGTTAAACACACCGTGAAGTTATTTATAAGCCCGGTTATCAGTGGTGGGTAGAGTACTGAAAATTGGTACTCAAGTAAAAGTACAATTACCTCCTTCAAAATCGACTTGAGTAAAAGTAAATATTCCAATTGGAAAACTTACTCGAGTAAGAGTAAAAAAGTACTCTGTTTAAAAGTTACTCAAATTACAAGTTACTTTTTTGTGTTGGAGTGTTTGGATCAATGAAAAACATAACGTGAGTAAGTCAGAAAGAAATGCACTCTTGACACATTTCTTCACAAGTTGCTTCATTGTATCATGTATGTTTTTTTTTTCATTACACATCTCATAGATCTCATAGAAAATAACAGTAGGTCATTAAAAATATTGACCATGTAGGAGATCTCATTCTTTTTCATGGAGAGAAATGCCCTCTCTCTCTCTCTTTCTGACTGCAAAAGCATTGTTATTTACAAGATCATCCCGGTTAGAGAAAAAAGATGCCATGAATCACCTGCCATTTTACAAATTTTTGACTTATTCGTGCTAGCAATTCTGACAGTATAACTTAGCTGCCTTTTGCAAGCTAGCCAAGTAAATAAACATGATGCTGACGGTGAGTTGCAAAAAATATTATTACATTGGAGTGGGGGCTGCCCCAGGACTGTCAGGAGGACCAGTAGTAACGCTAGCTTCGTCCATCTTCTCATCCATAGTGGCGGCGATTAAAGTTATAGTCGTAACGGTCGACCTGAAGTTGTCTCCTGCGCGGCTATGAAATGACAACAATGTTGCAACCTGTGGAGGGCGCGTCGATAACGCATAGCTAACTGACCTCTCCTTTTTTACCCTCTGGTTGCCGTGTATGCTTGTATTCCAGTAAACAAAGATATGTGTACTTTTATCACAATAGGCTACTCATTTTAATGAAAGCACAATGGAAATGTAACTGAGTAAAGAGTAGAATTCTAGTTCAAATATTTACTCGAGTAAGAGTAAAAGTGCAGACAGATAAAGGAACACAAAAAGTTCTCGTTACCCGAAAAATTTACTTTTTTACTCATTTGCGTTCCTTGTAACGCGTTACTACCCACCACTGCCGGTTATTACCCCTCCGGCACTTCCCCTCAGAATCAGCGGAACCGATTCTTTTTCTTCATGGTGCGTGTTGGTTTAGTTTTATTCGATAGACCTTGTGCTCCCTTGTGCTGTCCCCTTGGGACAGTATCCAGGACTTACCACAAGGTGAGCAATTATAACACCAAGTAACCCTTTCACTAGGTGAACTTTGCTCACATCTCAGTATTGTTACTTGGGAAATTGCAGTAGGCAAGGGAATCTTTTCCTCGCCTGTCTATACTGCAATGGGTGAAAGACAGACCGTCAACAAGTTCCATTAACTCAGCATCTTGAATGACAATATGGGTAGTTTTTTAGGTACTTGGATCATTCTGCCATGTCCCAACGGCAGATCATTTGCAGAAGTTGCTTGACAAGCGGACAGCAGTGGAAAGTTATTTCTGGTTTACACCTCTCAGCTTTATTAAAGTCGGTGACAAGATACAGACACAGCAAATCAGCCACCGCCTGTGGATACTACAGGCGCTGCCAGCTGGAAACTCAGAAATGAATTAATTCATCATAATAAAAAATAGAATAAGGAAGAAAAATAGACAGTGGACAAGCACTGTCATGTCATGTGGTTAACAGAAAGTAATTTATTGCACTTAGTGGGTGCAGAAAAAGTAACTAGTCTATAATAGCACACTTACTGTGCGGATAAGTGTTAATTCTGTCATCCTTTGTCAATACTGCTAAGGGTGAATGAATCCATCCACAAGTTCCATTCACTCCGTATCTTGAATGGCACTTTGGGTTGTTTGGCCGTGGACATTTTTTAGTGACTTGTGTCAGAGATGCTATGGCAGCCCCTAGCAGAGTTCAGGGAAAGCAAGGCTTCTTCAGAATTAAATGACTAGAGAAATAAACATTTCTATAACATTACAAATTTCATGTTATTATAAATTTATATCAATGCTGATTATCGTAACTCTGGTCACTGAAAGGCTTTTTGATGTCATATCATCAGCTCCTTGCTTTAGAGTAGATAAATGCTGCAGAGGGGAAGCCTAACTAGGCTACTTGGCCTCCTCGCACAAGTTTCTCAAAGAAAAATCAGCCAATCACCGTTGAGTGTTGTACCACTCTGACTGCGCTGTGAAAGAGAAACATTTTTAAGTGTTTGATGACGACAGGGAAGTATCATCATCGTCTAATCTTAGTCATGGGGACGGTTTTTGACAAATATATTTAGTCATAGTTTTCATTAACAAAATGAAAATAAGTACAGATGCATCTATGTGCGTAAAACATGATTAATGTGCATCCACTACTTCCTACACTGTCATAATGTGTGTGTGTGTGTGTGTGTGTGTGTGTGTGTGTGTGTGTGTGTGTGTGTGTGTGTGTGTGTGTGTGTGTGTCTGTCTGGTCTTCAGTGGGAAAGTGCATTTGGAAAGGTTCTGGAGGAGACCTACAGGAAGTGGCTCCAGTATAAGGACGACTGCCTGAGACAGATCCAGCAGGACCCACACCCAACTGGTAATGACACTACTCTCTGTTCAGAGCAACTTAAAGTTCAAGGATGTCATCATTATTGAAACCGTTTTCCTCTGTATGGCACTCTATGGGTTGGATGAAATATGCAACACTGTGAGCAAGGTCAAGGTCAAACCTGCGTGGGGAGACTCCATTGCTTAAGGAAACAGCAGTGCTTGCATGATGTTCTGAAAGGAATGATTCGAGACTGCTACCATCTATTTGAGCTAATAATCTCATGATCACTTTTTTGTGATTTATGATATTGTAAGAGTTACCATTTTTTTATTAAGATATGCAGAGTGGAGTTGAAAAGGTTATGAAAGTGTCAGACTACAATGTTACATACACTAGCTAAAGATACAAATAGGTCTTCCCTGGGTGGTATTACAGGAACGGTGATTAGTAACAAGCCTGGCTAAGTTAACTCTGAGTGAGTGTTAAAACTCCTAATGGAAGAGCCCTGTGGCTTAGTTCTCCCTTCAACACAAAGCCATAGGGCTCATACTGTATGTTAGTTGGCCACCTCCAGGATGTAATGGGAAGTGATTACCACCTGCTTGGAAACTTTACATACCCACTCAGCACATCTCTGGCCACACCATACAGAGATAATTGACATGCATCTCGGAGGCAAAAAGCAATTCAACACTCACCACTGCTCAACTGCCAAGAGTTGTGGCTGAAGGGACATTTGGACTTCTAAAGGGAAAATAGAGATGATTGAAGTACTTGCCCATGGAAAGCCGGATAAAAAAATAAATAAATCCTGCTGGTTATCACAGCTGCATGCGTTTAATGCAACTACCTCTTGAGGAAAGCAGTGCACCAAATGGACGAAATGGACAAAATGGACAAAACGCATTTATTTCCTTACAGCATAGACTGCAAAACACCATTAAGCAAACAAAATAGAATGTTTAGAAAATAAAAACAGAATGCGAGCCATTAGCGGAACATGCCAATAAGTTTCTTTGTTAAAGCAGTAATTAATCCTTCCCTTTACTCGCCACCTCTGTAGATTGCAAAGAATCAAGAGTTCTGCCTCCTTGGCTCGGTGACATACTGTAGACTTGCTTGTCTACACTGAAATAGACACATTTATATTCCATTGTGAGCCTACCCCTTTGCACACAGCTTTGCCAGAGTATAAATCCTCTGACCATTAGTGGTCCATTATTTTTTTGTCTAGTTTAGATAGGAGAGAGGAGGCTATAGTGGCAGCACACAAAGGTCTGACAGGCTACCTTTGAAATTATATTTTATCATGTGGGACACACACACACACACACACACACAAACACACACAGTGAAGCATCAATTAGACACGGACTGTGCTATGACTGACAGAGACAGATGTGCTTTTTTTTGTGTGTTTACTTGCTGCTTATATTCCTCTTAAAAAAATTAAGGTAATATGTCTTTTTACTTTTTTTATGACCAGTGTAGTTTAAATTGGCCTCAAAACTAAGGGCCTGATTTACTAATATGCGAGCGCTTCTTAATCTGCGTTCGCAAATTAACGCACGGTGTTTTTGCGCATTTTACTTGGTATTTATCAAGCCAGATCTGCGCTGGGCAAACTGTGCTTACTCCGCCCTTTAAAGAGCCTGATTTACTAAGATTGATTTGCGAACGCTTCTTTGCCAGGCGCACATTAACGCACGGTGATTCCCCGCATTTTCCGTGATATTTATCAAGCCAGATACGCGCTGGGCAATCATTATTTAGCGCACCGTTAAAAGACTGGAGAACTTGCCAGCAAGTTACTGCCACCATGGAGATTCGAGGAAGAAAAAAATAAGGTTCAGCGAATAGATAGCGAATAGATAGCGAGATAGATATATTGGTTCACGTTCGCTCAATCACTGAACCTGATTCAATGGGTTATATTGTTGTTTTGCCCGCCATCATCTACAGCGAGATGTTTAAAAGAACACGATTATAAATAATATGCTATTGGTGGCATTAATGCATAAACTGTCTATTATAACAATATATATGTGTACATGGCGAGATTAATACGTTCTACAAGGGACATGGGTTCACTACAATATATCCCCACTGAAACAAATACATTTACCAAGTAGACAGGCCTCTCCAAAATCACCGTTGCTCAATCATGGATAAATGGCACTATTCCGAAAGATAAAACTGTCATGGACAGACCACTTCCACGTAAGTAATGGTCATGTTGGCATCACATATGACCTGGACATTCATTGAATATGTGTGCTTTCTGTTTCGGTAAACGTGTTCGCGGATTGAAGGTGGGACTGTTTGCATGTGGGTGCGATCAATTTCTCCAATTACGTTCGGAAAGTTTAATTTCATATATATGAATTATACGAGTTGAAACAAATATTTCTGTTCGCTGTCTCTGTCTATGTCTTTGCCTTGCTGCTGCCATATCAACGTTTTCAGACTCAGTGGAAATGCGCTTGGTTAAGACGTGCTTTTATGAGGCGGAGAATTAGCCTGCAAATCAGAGATGTGCGCTCGCCGGGCAGTTTAGTAAATACCACGCAGTTCATCATTAGGCGCACTCCTCCCATTAAATAGCGCTACACGCCTACGTTACCACCCACGTTTCCGAACCATCCCACCTGTTTGCAGGTACACACCCTCAAAGCGTTAATATGCGCTGCGCCAGCTTAGTAAATACCGTTTTTCGTTACGACCGCTATTTTACGCCAGAAAATGGGCGCAATCCTGTTAGTAAATCAGGCCCTAAATCTTTGGTAAGACTCCTCTGGAGTTCCAACATCACTAATGACCCTCAGAAGGTAATGCTGAGTCATGTAGCGACGTTGACCCGAATCTCATCATATATTCCTTTTATTTAATTGGTAAGGCTCCTTTCATTACCAAAGAAAAATCTAATAATAATCTGCATATTAAAAAAGGCTTCATCTTCAGCTCTTATCTTCCCAAGGGCATATTACTTTTGTAAATGTGGCGTGAGTTGCTAGGCAAGCCTAGTCTATATTGGCCTAAAAAAACTGTCTTTGGTCACTGTCAACTGTCTTTGGACCCTCTTGAGTTCCAACATCACTAATGACCCTCAGAAGGTAATGCTGAGTCATGTAGCGACGTTGACCCGAATCTCATCATATATTCCTTTTATATCATTGGTAAGGATCCTTTTACTAAAAAAGAAAAATCTAATAATAATCTGCATATAAAAAACGTCATAGAGTTTTTACCCTTTGTCCACCCCATGGGTCACACTGGATGGAACACTATAATAAAGATGAAAAATAACACATTTTCCCTGGCAGAGTATAAGTTCATTTGTCACACACGGCATACTCTCATTTCCAAATTCCACCATTCTGTTTCCGGGCCCCCACGCAGTGAAGAAAATAATGAATACCTTATCATAATGAAGGAAATACTTAAATGGTACTTAAAATACCGATTACAGACAAAGCACAATTGTAATATGCAGGACAGTCGCCTGAATGTCAAGAAATATTATTCCTTTTGTCATGAATATGAAGATAGATAGAAAGCATAGATAAGAAGTCAAGAGTGTACAAAAAGCTTTGAAACTTGATGATTATGAAGCATTTCAATGGTTTTCATTTCATGTCATTATACAGCTCATAGTTTATTTAATTACAAATGTTCTCTATGTATTTCGCCCTTTAGTCTTCACCTGCACTTTCCAGATTGGCTATCCCTTTATGTTTTCACCACCGCTCCATTCCACTCCACCAATCCGTCTGTCTTCATTCTTTCCAACCCTATGTGACATGACCCATAATACCTACAGTAATTATACCCTGGGCATGATGATATTTCCATGTCAATTAGCTAACTTGCTAAATATGTATCCCATTATTACAGTGTGTTGATTGAAATTACTTGTCACCTGAGACACAGATGTTCAATGTCAGTGTGTGTGTGTCTGTGTCTGTGTGTCTTCGGTGTGTGTGTGTGTGTGTGTGTGTGTGTGTGTGTGTGTGTTAGGTCTCTTCTGTAACAGGTCCTTTGATTTGTATGCCTGCTGGCCTGATGCGCTACCTGGAACGTTGGTGAATGTTTCATGCCCCTCTTACCTGCCCTGGGTACACACAGGTAAGACACACTCAAACAAACAGACACATGCATACACACACAAACAACACACACATGCATACACACACAAACAAACACACACATGCATACACACACAAACCAACACACACAGATAACACAAACACAAACAAACACACTCATGCATACACACAGAAACACACACACTTGCACCGGTGCGCACACACATGCCGCTTTATGCACAGGTGTGCATACACACTCGAACACACACACACACACTTACATCTATATACTCAGGCGCACATGCACACACACACACACTCACATCTATATACTCATGCACACATGCACACATACACACACAAGCGCGCATACGCACATGCTTAGTTTTAAGTAAATCACACTTGTGCCTGCCTGTGTGTGTGTGTGTGTGTGTGTGTGCGTGCATGTGTGTGTATGCGTGTTCGTGTGTGATGGAGATTATTTGCAAACACTGTTAATGACTTAAGAATATAATAATCAAGTGCCTTGTATTAATATATTCCTTGTATGAATCATGTGCTTATGAAAACAGGAACATGGCTTTTCTGTATGTGTGTGTCTCTTAGAATATTAGGTGCCACTTAGACTGCATATGTACAAGAGCATGTTTAGACCAGAGGAGATAAGAAGGGA
The DNA here is from genome assembly GCF_963457725.1 of Sprattus sprattus. NCBI lineage: Eukaryota > Metazoa > Chordata > Actinopteri > Clupeiformes > Clupeidae > Sprattus > Sprattus sprattus. The sequence goes on along the minus strand of NC_137922.1, from coordinate 44,269,420 downwards.
ACTGTGCTTCTTTCGTCCTTCTGCAAAACTGCCATCCTTGCAAGACAGGGAGCCTCGGACGTGAGAAATCCCCCACGTGGTTATCCCTGCTGAAAGCTAACCTTCTGACTATATAAACCTTGTGCGATGGGTTTATCATTGCCTTCACTTTCAGCCTTGTGCTGGGAGGGGAGCCCGATTGCAATTGTTGTTGTTGTTTGTCTAATAAATATACTTACATGCAGCTCCGGAGTCCCTGAGGTAACTAGGGTGAATTTTCACCTAACATTATCAGTGTGGACACGAGTCCAATTTCCGATTTCAGTCCGATTTAAATCGAAAATTGGACACATGTGTCTCCCCAAATCTAGATTTCTTGTGTCCGACTTGAGTCCGACTGGACTCCGATGTAAACCCCTGGATACACGATTCGATTCCGCTGGGAAACGAAGTAGACACGCATGTGTCTCTCGAATCTAGATTCCAATTGGACAACAACAACTTTTGCACGTGCTTGAGATCCTGCCCACAGACATATACATGCATCATATGTGTCTATGATATGATAATCGCTGCTAGACGCTCAGTTCTTGTGCTCCCTCTCATTCACGTTGAAATACTGAAACCGAAACTGAAACTTTGAAACTGGAAAGCAACTGTTTTGGACAGAACGCGCTAATTCAGTGAACAAATATTTTCATATTACTTTTCCACCAGTTCTTAGTCATGTAATCCATTCATATCGATGTGAATCAATCAATACTAATACAACTTTAACTGTGGTGTGTTTTTGTTTCACAACGTATTTACTGTATAATCAACGGTAGCAGATGTAAACATTCCGCATTTGATTTGAACTGACGCGGCCAAGATCTGGATTTGTCACTGCCATGTGCTTTGAGATAAAGCAGTTAACCCTCCATGGAGACCCCATGGAGAGAATCGGATCGGAGTACTGCCATCATGTGCACGCACTGAGTGTGTGTGTGTCTGTGTGCTACAGTTCAGCATGGTGTGGTACGCAGGAACTGTGGTCTGGATGGACAGTGGGTGAGAGACTCAGAGGGCCATCTGTGGAGAGACATGTCCGAGTGTGAGGAAGAACAGAGCACATACATCCAAGAGGTAAACACAGACACACACACACACACACAGGCCAACACAGGCCCACACACAAACACACACACAGGCCCACAAACTAGGGCTGAACGATTTTAAGAAAAAATTGAAATTGCGATTTTTCTGGTAGAGATTGCGGTTTCGATTTCAACCACGATTTATTTTCTTTATATCAAGTTCCAGTATAAATTAATATAACCAATGAATTCCATTAGGGTAATCAGGGCTCGAAATTCACTTTTTGGCTTAGGCTACCAGACAACATGACATTTTTTACCAGCCAATCATATTTTTTACCGGGCAAAATTAAACCTGCCATTTCAGACCTACTCTGACATTGTTTGATATAAACAATCTTTACCTATGATTTTAATATCATTGTTAATCACTCTCAGAATGGATTCAAAGAAATCAACCAATATTGCCCAATTGGCTGGTGACTTCCGCAACACGCGCTGTATGCTATACCCGGGAATCCTTAAAGGCCCTCCTTCACGATACAGTCATTATTTAATTTACTTTTGCATGACCACAATTTTTTAAAGCACATTCAAGAGTTGGCTATTAAAAATGTACTTCAGATGAATTAATTTAACCTCATAAGAAGCGCTGCATTAGGTCTAGGCTACTAAAAAAAAATCTAAATTAAGCTTTTAAATGACACTTATATGATAGATAAATATTGTCCAACTAACACTATAGCATGGATATTCAAAAGCTTATTATACTATATAGGCCGCAAGGTGAAGCACGAAAAGTCCTTTAGAAAATGAATCCCGTTCCACTCACTGGCATCTACACAATCTTTAGCTTATAAAAAAGAACGAGTCGTGGTTAGTGACCAAAAAAAAGTTCGTCGCTGATTTTCCAGTCGATTGTCTATATGGCTTTGTTTTATGCAGAACTAGAGACTTCAGAGCGTAATAAGATTTTTGTCGGGAGCCGTGCCACGCTTCGACACGTGATCATGCTACACCAATGAGAAGGCTGCATTTGTCAACAGAATGGAAAAATGGCGGCTCCCGTGTGGTTAGAAACATCGTTAAAGATAGAGGAAAACATCCGAACATCCTCAAAAGTGGGCTAAATTAATTCTAATTAGTGCTGTATAGATAGCCGCGTCCAAGAATAACAATGAGGCAAATATACGATAATGTTATTTTTATGTTAATTCATTTACATCAAGTTTGACATACATGGGAATACCCATTACTGACGATCTTACATGGACTGTGAACATCCACCGAAGAAGTCAAGGCTTAGATGATACACAAACAATTCCATGCAACATTGTAAGAAGTCATGAGCATTTCTTAGAAATCACAAAGAAATGAGGACATCGTCTGACAGATGAACAAAGACAAGAATTATGACTCTGGATGTCACTTCCACCAGCTCCAAAGGTGATCCTTGAGCTGGTTCACTGCCCCTGCAAAAACTATGTTTGCCTGCTAGTTTAACTAACTTTGACACTATGGATTTAAGAAAATGGGCAAAAACTTAAGGTGGCAACAACCACACACACACCCCACATACAGTAGGCTACACACACATTTCACTCCACATCGACACATACACACGCACACACACACTCACAGGTGAGATTTCATTCACAACAATAAACCCTCATTCCCCTATAACATTACAGCTCCACTCCCAGATTCTCTCTCTCCCACACACACACACACACACACACTTACAGAAATACAATAATCATCCCAACATTAGAAATCCAGCGAGGGGGTTGACTTTTCCTCATTGATCTGGAGCACTCACACCTAATTGTAAGCCCTGTCAGACCCTCGTTTGTAATTGTGATTAACATTAAATAAGGGTTAAATACATTATATCAATAAGACACAGCACAAAATACAGTAGTAATAAGGATGATAAGTGCAACGGCCCAGTGGTTGAGAAACACTGCACTAGGACATCAAGTCTGAAATGCCATCAGCGGTTGCACAGTGAAGAAAAGCCACTTAAATGCTTGAATTCTGAAGTGTGAAGTTTGCCCTTCTCAAATGCATATGTTGATACTCATGCCAATGTGGAAAAACTTCTAAACAAGCTGGGTCTTTAAAACGTCACCTGATAGTACATGGCAGGGAAGGTCCACATAAATGTGCCTGACCTTTTATATGTTTACAATATGTAAAGGCATTTTCACTGGCTTTTTCATATGCAAAAACATACTATGTGGGAAAACATTTACAAGGTCTTCAACTCTGTTTGTGTGTGTGTGTGTGTGGAAGAGAAGACTGGAGAGAAGCCTCGTGAAGGTGCCCAGTGTGTGCACACTCACACTCACACACATGCACATCCTCATATAGGCTGTAAGGTGAACCCTGTTTCCGTTTCAACCCGCTACACTGTCTGGCATCTACAGATGTGGCAGTCATTGCTGTAAGTGTGCAGACAGATTTGCCATGCACTTTATATGTTTTCACAGGGACTGGCAACAGGACATGTGTCATTGACATTACCAAGGTGTAATCAGCTCTTGGAACCAGTGTGTGTTCAGCCTTGATCGGAATTCAGAAATTCTCTGGGTGTGACTCCACAAGTGCCTTTTATGGCAAAGGAAAAAGAAAGACATTTTCTGTTGCATGTGAGAAAGATGAGTACCTAAAGGCTTTTAAAAGTTTAGGTACTAACTTAAACTTGGAGCAGTCAACATTTGCATTTCTTTGCCAGTATGTATGCCACTTATATGATCAGTCGGCTGCTGATAATGTAAATAAAGCTAGGTTCAAGGCTTTCTGTATGACATCATCAGCCTTGCCAGAATTATCCATTCCACCTACCACTGATGCCCTCCATCAGCACTGCAAAAGGGCAAACTACCAGGCTGCAATAATGAGGTCCTGTCTCAAACATAATATAAGTGCTCCATCACCTGCTGGATATGGTTGGCAAATAGAGGATGGGAACTTGCACGTCACCTGGATGACTAGAAATCCGGCACCCTGACAGTGTTTTGCATGTGATACACTGTGGCTGCAAAGGTGCCTGTGAGACAGACATGTTTTTCTGCAGGATTGTGTTGCATGTAGTTGACCTATGTCGTTGCTGTAGGAACTGGAAGATAACTGTCCTGACACTGACACTAACAGTGAGGACTGAGTGTTGTACAGTTTTATATATCATATTTCATGTTTCATGAAGAGTGTTTTTATGGTTCATTAGTGTTGTTTTCATTTGTGGAAGAATGAATGAATGAATGAATGAACGAATGAACAAACAGATGGTCATTGGTATTTACAATTACTGCCTTTTATTGATACATGGAGGTTTATTTGTCACATACATAAAAATACTACTGTTTTTTCTGTGCGAGTGTGAAGAAAGAAAGATCAAGAAATATTTTTCATAAATAGCAAGAGGGAGTTTAAAGAGCAGTGTGTGAAAAAGGTGTAATTGATGTTTTATAGTCATTGTGTGTGTTCAGGATAAGGAATGCTTGAGGAAAGAAGCTCCTCCTCAGTCTCTCTGTTCTGGTCTTGTAGCAGCAGAGACGTTTGCCTGACCTCAGTGTTTTGAAAAGTCCATGGTCAGGATGTTAGGAATCCTTTACAATACCTTGGGCGCTGGTAGGTAGGTCTTTTCTTGTAGGTCTCCTGCAGAATATGGAGAGATGCTCTGATGATTCGGTGCTGCAGTCACAGGCTGTACAGTTCCCATACCAAGTGATGCTGTCAGGACACACAGCTGATGGTGCTGAACTTCCTCAGCTGATGTAGGAAGTACAGTCTTTGCCTTGATTTCTTCGGTGGGTGTTCACAGTCCATGTAAGATCGTCAGTAATGGGTATTCCCATGTATGTCAAACTTGATGTAAATGACTTAACATAAAAATAACATTATCGTATATTTGCCTCATTGTTATTCTTGGACGCGGCTATCTATACAGCACTAATTAGAATTAATTTAGCCCACTTTTGAGGATGTTCGGATGTTTTCCTCTATCTTTAACGATGTTTCTAACCACACGGGAGCCGCCATTTTTCCATTCTGTTGACAAATGCAGCCTTCTCATTGGTGTAGCATGATCACGTGTCGAAGCGTGGCACGGCTCCCGACAAAAATCTTATTACGCTCTGAAGTCTCTAGTTCTGCATAAAACAAAGCCATATAGACAATCGACTGGAAAATCAGCGACGAACTTTTTTTTGGTAACTAACCACGACTCGTTCTTTTTTATAAGCTAAAGATTGTGTAGATGCCAGTGAGTGGAACGGGCTGAAACGAAAACCGTGTTCACCTTACGGCCTAATAGTCTTAAGGCGGCTGCATGCTACAGCGTTGGGGGTTAACGGTTGCGCACAATTTACTCGGTGCAGTTCATGCTCCCAAAGGTTGCGCGTGTTGTCATGAGCCTGCCATTTGCCTGGCAGATAGAAAGCTGTTTCCCTAACAGAAAGTCTGAAGCTTGAAGTTATTTTCAAACCTTTGCTTGGGTAGCACTGTTAAACTGAGCAGACATGCAGACTACATTTGAGTAATCTCATCACGTAACATTCGTTTTCTAAAAACAATCACATAGTATTGCATGTTTTACTGTGGTAGAAAATACGTTAGCTTAATGCTAACGTATATGGAAAATCCTATAGACACCGCGCTAGGTATTAGCATCAAGTAATTCACGTTAATGTTTTTGTATGAGCCTGACATTTGCTCTGCAGATAGATAACAGGTTCCCTAACAGAAAGTCTGAAGCTTGAAGTTATTTTCAAACCTTTACTTGGTTAGCACTGTAAAACTGAGTAGACATGCAGAATATTTTAGTAACCTTATCTCGTATCATTCGTTGATAGAATGCAGGTTGCGAGGCTCGCGTAAGGGTTTACGTAAAAAATGACGCAAGTCTAGAAAAAGGGGCCGACGCACGCAAGACGTAAGCAGTCGCGCAAGGGTCGCGCAAGGGGCTTGCGCGGCCTCTTGCGCTTACGCTTACGTAAGGAAGCATGAATCAGCCTTTACTGATCTGACAAAAAACCGCATTGAAAAAAACAAAGGGAAGGAAAACAGTACCTCTGCTTCACTGAAGGGGGCGTGCGAGAGCAAAGAAAAAAAAACTTACCGGAGCATGACACTGTGTAGTGGGCGAAAGGCTTGATGTTATGAATACATGTGTTACACAAAATAAAATGAGCCACCTACTGCAACATGCCCTTGGTGTAGCTGTAGCTGATGTTGTGGCTGTTGTTTCTTCCACCCTAGATGTTCTCTGCACCTTTGCTTGAGGTGATGCAACGGCAATGAATCAGCACATTATTTTAGCTTTCGTTTAACTGCGTTAACTTGCGTGTGGTCAACTAAGTCGGTTTCAACTTTAAAATTGCGCTCGAAATATATGAACTTTATAACCTTTGTATTCGCCGGCAAAGTATTAGAACTTTGTATTCGCTGGCAAAATTATTGTATTAAAAAGCTATTTTTAACCATGACGGGCGCAATAGTCGGGAGATTTGCTCCGCAATGTCACTCGCCAAGTGGCGGAGCATCGGAGACAATTTAGTCGCCAGCCCAAGATAAGTAAAAAGAGTGAACACCTTTTCTTAACGGAACAAAGTCATGTCAGGGTAAAGGCTGATTCATGCTTCCTTACGTAAGCATAAGCGCAAGCGCAAGAGGCCGAGCAAGCCCCTTGCGCGACCCTTGCGCGACTTCTTACGTCTTGCGTGCGTCGGCCCCTTTTTCTAGACTTGCGTCATTTTTTACGTAAGCCCTTACGCGAGCCTCGCAGCCTGCATTCTATCAACGAATGATACGAGATGAGGTTACTAAAATATTCTGCATGTCTACTCAGTTTTACAGTGCTTCCCAAGTAAAGGTTTGAAAAGAACTTCAAGCTTCAGACTTTCTGTTAGGGAACCTGTTATCTATCTGCAGAGCAAATGTCAGGCTCATTCAAAAACATTAACGTGAATTACTTGATGCTAATACCTAGCGCGGTGTCTATAGGATTTTCCATATACGTTAGCATTAAGCTAACGTATTTTCTACCACAGTAAAACATGCAATACTATGTGATTGTTTTTAGAAAACGAATGTTACGAGATGAGATTACTCAAATGTAGTCTGCATGTCTGCTCAGTTTAACAGTGCTACCCAAGCAAAGGTTTGAAAAGAACTTCAAGCTTCAGACTTTCTGTTAGGGAAACAGCTTTCTATCTGCCAGGCAAATGGCAGGCTCATGACAACACGCGCAACCTTTGGGAGCATGAACTGCACCGAGTAAATTTTGCGCAACCGTTAACCCCCAACGCTGTAGCATGCAGCCGCCTTAAGGTGCAGATAAGGGATTTTAGGGTAAGATGCAGAAGAACAACAACAAAAAACAACTGGAAGTTTTCGTTCACGAAATGCACCGTCAAACTCATGTATGGCTCGGTTGTTCTGCTTGACCACAGATCCGTATGGTTGACGCGTAAAACTCCATGTTTTTCCAGCTCATTTACAACTTTGGCCTTGCATTCTCCGTACAGCTGTGGGATGGCGACTTGGTTAAAGTAGGTGCGGGAGGCCAGAACATAGGCTACCTCTTGTCCATTGTGCGCAGCAAACTTTTAAATGAGTCTTTGGTCACTGTGTTTTGGCCTCAAATCCAAAATACTGCCAAATGACCGACGTGCTGTTTTTCTTTGACAATAATTTCGTCGGCTCTGCGTCTTCTCCCGCTTCAGCCATATGCTTGAAGTTGAATGTCGAGCTACACTGATTGGAGTGGAGCAAACGTCACCTGGTCACGCGCAGCCTGCAGCTTTGTGATTGGTAGCTGACACAGAGCCTTTCTACACCGGCATTGAGCATGCATGGGAATTATTGACGAAATTATTAGGCCTAGGCTATTATTATTCAGCAAGAAAAACCGCAGCTTTGACGATCCCAAAATCGTAATGCTTGAGATCGCGATTTTCGGTCGAAAACGATAGATCGTTCAGCCCTACCACAAACATACACAAAGACACACACATACACACACACACACACACTGGCCCACACACATACACAGACACACACACACACACACACACACACACACACACACACACACACACACACACAAACTGACATGAAAATCCAGACGTCCTCCTTCCACAGTACCAATGACACTCAAAATATTTCCCCTTTCACAGACTGTCTTGGGTCTCTTTCAGCAGGGGGTCTGTCTCTCCTGGCTGCTTTTTATTTCACAGTCGTCTCTTGCTGTTGGTTATAGGACAGAAATGACATTATGCTGATAAATATTACTGGTAATCTCAAGACTATTGCTAAATGAATACATTTGACAACAGCTGCTTTTGCACACCAGACAGGCGACTGCAAGCATACCTACAAAATGTCACATGATTAAATGTTAGAAATATTAAAAATATAAACATATACAGCCGCGGAAAAAATTAAGAGACCACTTCAAAATTATCGGTTTCTCTGGTTTTACTATTTATTGGTATGTGTTAAAGTAAAATGTACATTTTTGTTTTATTCTATAACCTACTGGCAACATTCCTACCAAATTTCAAATAAAAATATTGTCATTTAGATAATTTATTTGCAGAAAAATGACAATTGGTCAAAATAGCAAAAAAGATGCAGTGTCTTCAGATCTCGAATAATGCAAAGAAAACAAGCTCATATTCATTTTTAAACTACACAATACTAATGCTTTAACTTAGGAAGAGTTCAGAAATCAATATTTGGTGGAATAACCTTGATTTAAAATCACAACTTTCATGTGTCTTGGCATGCTCTCCACCAGTCTTTCACATTGCCGTTGGGTGACTTTATGCTACTCCTGGCGCAAGAATTCAAGCAGCTCGGCTTCTTTTCATGGCTTGTGACCATCCATCTTTCTCTTGATCACATTTCAGAGTTTTTTTTATGGGATTCAGGTCTCGAAATTGGGCTGGCCATGACAGGGTCCTGATCTGGTGATACTCCATCCACACCTTTACTGGCCTGGCTGTGTGGCATGGAGCATTGCCCTGCTGGAAAAAACACTTCTCAGAGTTGGGGAACATTGTCAGAGCAAAAGGAAGCAAGTTTTTCTTCCGGGACAACGTTGTACTTTGCCTGGCTGAGGTTTGTAAAAGACCATAAGGATTGAACCAAAGCCGACTGGAGGGTCTCCTAGTTCGTCTTCTCTGATGAGTCCAATTTCACAGTAGGTGCAAGACTCTGTGGCGTGTAGGCCTCTCCAGGTCTCCGTCTAACCATCAGACTACCATGTGTTGGGCAAAGCTGAAAATTGGACTCATCAGAGAAGACGAACTAGGAGACCCTCCAGTCCGCTTTGGTTCAATCCTTATGGTCTTTTACAGACCTCAGCCAGGCAAAGTACAACGTTGTCCCGGAAGAAAAACTTGCTTCCTTTTGCTCTGACAATGTTCTCCAACTCTGAGAAGTGTTTTTTCCAGCAGGGCAATGTTCCATGCCACACAGCCAGGCCAGTAAAGGTGTGGATGGAGTATCACCAGATCAGGACCCTGTCATGGCCAGCCCAATTTCGAGACCTGAATCCCATAAAAAAAACTTTGAAATGTGATCAAGAGAAAGATGGATGGTCACAAGCCATGAAAAGAAGCCGAGCTGCTTGAATTCTTGCGCCAGGAGTAGCATAAAGTCACCCAACGGCAATGTGAAAGACTGTTGGAGAGCATGCCAAGACACATGAAAGTTGTGATTTTAAATCAAGGTTATTCCACCAAATATTGATTTCTGAACTCTTCCTAAGTTAAAGCATTAGTATTGTGTAGTTTAAAAATGAATATGAGCTTGTTTTCTTTGCATTATTCGAGATCTGAAGACACTGCATCTTTTTTGCTATTTTGACCAATTGTCATTTTTCTACAAATAAATGATCTAAATGACAATATTTTTATTTGAAATTTTGTAGGAATGTTGCCAGTAGGTTATAGAATAAAACTAAAATGTACATTTTACTTTAACACATACCAATAAATAGTAAAACCAGAGAAACTGATAATTTTGAAGTGGTCTCTTAATTTTTTCCGCGGCTGTAGGTGACGCCATAATGCATCTCCTGTGACTTTTTTTAGACCGTCTCCAACTCTCATTTTGACAAGGGCAGGGCTTGAGCTGTTTGTTGGATTCTGAGCGTGTTCCTTTACCCTATTTTTACCTTAAGTTTGCCATTAGTAACTCCATGCAAGAGAGAGAGAGAGAGAGAGAGTGTGAAAAAATGTTTTGTTTGTTTGCAGAGTTCTTACCATCTATACAGAAGTGGTCCCATTTGTATTCAAATGTGCATGTATACAGGCAAAACAGAGATGAAGTTGTTGCAGAACAGTTTTTTCTAATATTACTGCTCTATACGCAAGTCATTGGCAATCAGTGACAGAAAGTGACTGAAGAATGCAGCTACAATAACAGTGGGATCTACAGTACTGTGAGGTTCAGATAGCATCTCTCTCATGAGGGAGCTGGCCTATATGCGTCCCATGGTCAATTACTATAGCACTCAAACCTTCAGAGGTAAAAGCATCTCATCACAAAAGCCACACAGGGTACCTACATACCCAGGCTGAGAGCTATAGAAACTAGGCAGGAGAAGAAAGTCAAGTCCCTTTGTTTAACATCACTCATCCAATCCATCCTATGCCCTCCAAGAAGGGCTTTTACTTATAAATGTGGATAATGGCCAATGCAAAGAATGCAAGTGGTCAATGTAAAGTAGACCCAATGACAAAGGACATGTTTTGAAAGAACAATGGAGGAGAGCTGCATCGAGGTGAAACCGTAAGGAGCGAAAGGAAGCAATTAACAGTAGATGAGGATGACATACTGTAGATGCTGTGCCTCAGTTCTATGAACACAATGTTTGACAATAATGTTTTTGTTCCATGTTGTTTATGGTATTGTCTGTGTGTGTGTGTGTGTGTGTGTGTGTGTGTGTGTGTGTGTGTGTGTGTGTGCGCGCGTATGGTGTGTGGGCGCGCACGTCCGTGTGTGTGTGTGTGTCTAGCTGTGGCTAAAGCAGGTGATGTTGAGTTTCCAGATCCTGTACACAGTGGGCTACACACTCAGCCTCCTCTCTCTTCTCTCAGCTTTGATCATCCTACTCAGTATCAGGTCAGTCAGAAAGGCCTGTCTGTCTATCCATCCATCCATCCACCCATCCATCCATCTATTCATTTATTCATTTATTCATTCATTCGGCCTTATTCTGCCGGTCAACCATGTAACAGAAATTGAGGTACCATCAGTCTTTCACTGTTAAGTCATGTTCCTTTCTTCCTTCGTTCTTCCTAGTTAATTCAGTTCAATTCAGTTGTTTTGTTAGAATGTGGATGCATAGGATGGATACAGTGCTGCCTCTCTCTCTCTCTGTGTGTGTGTGTGTGTGTGTGTGTACATATCTGTATATCCATACTAACCTCTTTCTCTCTCTCTCTTTGTGTGTATGTGTGTGTGTAGGAAGCTGCACTGCATGCGTAACTACATCCACGCAAACCTCTTTGTTTCGTTCATCCTGCGGGCTGTGGCCGTGCTGCTGAAAGACTCTCTGCTGGACCAACACTGGAGTCGCCAGATCAACACACATGCCGACATAGGAGACATGCTGAGTCACAGGGTACACAACGCACGCACGCACGCACAGTGGGAGCCTGGCCTTACAAGGGTAAACAGTGGGTACACAAAGTGGAAATGAGCAGTCAGAAACAGGGGTTACGGTGAATGCAACTCAGAAGTTTATTTTATAAACTGAGGGAGAAAAGGGAGGGGGCGCACAAAGGTAACTCAAAACATCTTCACCGGACTGGCACTTGGTGTCAGGGGCTCGGTCGGGCTTTTCCTTGAGGCAAGAGAGAGAGACATCGGTTAAATACAAAGAAATACAAAAAGGCAGGCCACAGGCCTCTTACTATGAGACTGTCTTGGAAGGCATCTGGTTCTCACTCCTCAGTCGCTCAAGACAGTCTCTCGTCCAGATCCTCTGCTTGAGGTTAAAAAGGCTCCTGATTGCCTGATTGATGCAGTGCACCTGTGAGGGACAACCAGACACACCTGGGTGGGGAGGAGTTCCCTACGAGAATCCTCTGGGGTAGTACCGCCCATCCAACACCATGCCTCGTAATTGCCTTTGTTTGGCTGTACTCAGCCATGTGGGGCACTGCTCACCGGCTGGGCCATCACCACACACACACACACACACACACACACACACACACACACACACACACACACACACACCAGTTAATTTAGACTTCAATATTTTCTTATTTGACCAGATTTCAGTGCAGGGCAAATAAATCAGTAGGTGGACATGGACCAAATAATAAAAAAAAATGATTACTGTCAAAAATATTTAAACTGGTGTACTCACATTCAAAGACCTGAGAGTTACTGTAAATGATAGATTTGATCCATGAGGCCTCTTTCTCTCTGTGGCTACCACAAATAATGGCCACGTCAATGACATCACAAACAATATAATTTCCCTATATTTGAAAGCTTCTTCTCAAGCCAAACAAGGGCTTTGTGAAGTTAGTTTTAAATGTGTAAGTAACCGGGATAGGAGGACGACTGCATAAGAAAAATATCAAGAGGCAACACATTATCCCACTTTTTCAACTGCTTTTTAATAAACAAAACTGTACGAGAAAACCACACTACATCAGTTACATTTTAAGTTGGCCTACATAATTAAATTAAGTATACAATCATTTTTATTTTTTTTATTAAGATTTTATTAAAGTTTTGAAATGCACTGGTGAAAATAAAACAGGGCCCTGTCTCCCTTCTTCCCCCTAGGCTGCTATAGGCTGTCGGATAGCGCAGGCTCTGATGCAGTACTTTGTGCTGGCCAATCATTACTGGTTCTTTGGGGAGGCGCTTTACCTGCATTCAGTCCTAATCGCCTCAGTTTTTATGGACAACAACAAGTGCCTGCCTTACGGCCTCCTTGGGTGGGGTATGTGTTTGTACAAAGCTACTAAGTTTGTATGTGTGGGTATACAAACACTAACACACACACACACATACACTCATGCATATACACACACAGACATACATATAGATGACTTTGTACGTACATATTAAACAAATATCGTCTTTCATTGAACACCCAGAAACTTACATGCAAACATATTGTGTATGCATCCCAAATGAGTGTGTGTGTGTGTGTGTGTGTGTGTGTGTATGCATCCCAAATAAGTGTGTGTGTGTGTGTGTATGCATCCCAAATGAGTGTGTGTGTGTGTGTGTGTGTGTGCGTGTGTGTGTGTGTGTGTATGCATCCCAAATGAGTGTGTGTCTGTGTTATTTATAGGCACCCCCATGATGTTTGTCATTCCATGGATACTGATGAAACTGCTTAAGGAAAATAAAGAGTAAGTATGTGACACATACACACTCATACACACACACACACCTACACACACACACACACACACACATGCACACACACACACAGATACGCACACACAGATACGCACACACACACACACACACACACACACAAAGACACACTGATGTCTACAGGATCATTGATTGCTTCTCTCTCAGTGACAATCCAGACGTCCTCCTTCCATAGTACCAATGGCACCAAATATTTCCCCTTTTCCAGACACTCTTGGGTTCATTTCAGCAGGGGTTCTGTCTCTCCCGGCTGCTTTTTATTTTCACAGACCTCTCTTGCTGTTGGTTATAGGACATAATTTGCATGATCCTTCATCCCCAGCTTGCTGATAGGTGCTCGAGGAGCCTCTAGTACTCTGGAGACGTTTGTGACATGAATACATGATCACAGCTGCTTCTCCCTCTTTATGTTATGAGGCCTCCATTTTCTATGGGGGCTTACAATGATGCATTTACCAGAGGTGACAATTCAATTGAAACCTGTTTCCACATGGGCAGCCGTCTCTTTAAGCCCAAATGGGCTTTGTTTGTCCATCTCTGATGGAAGGTTTTTCAAAAGTGTTCCTTGAATAACATTTAAGGTGCAAATTGAATTTTTAATCATATACAGTGGGGAAAATAAGTATTTGAACCCCTTGCGATTTCACAAGTTTGGCCACTTGCAAAGAAATGTGTGATCTATAATTGTAATGGTAGGTGTATATTAACAGTGAGAAACAGAATATCAACAAAAAAATCCAGAAAAATGCATTTTATAACATTTATGACTTTATTTGCATTTGATGCAAAAAATAAGTATTTGAACCCCCAAAACTGACTGACAAAAATGACTTAGTACTTGGTGGAATAATCCTTATTGGCAAGCACAGACGTCAGACGTTTCTTGTAGTTGGTCACCAGGTTTACAAACATCTCAGGAGGGATTTTGGTCCACTCCTTTTTCCAGATCCTCTCCAAATCTTTAAGGTTGTGTTTTCAATGGGAGGGAATGAGGGAATGAGGTTCAAGCCCAATATTCCACGTTACATGGCCCTATCCATAGTCCCCTTGATGCAGTGGAGTCGTCCTGTACCCTTGGCAGAGAAACAGCCCCAAAGCATAATGTTTCCACCGCCATGCTTGATGGTGGGTATGATGTACTCTTGGGGTCATATTCAGCATTCCCCCCCTGTCAAACACGGCAAGTCGAGTTGATGCCAAAGAGCTTGATTTTGGTATCATCTGACCACATTCTGTCTCCCAATCCTCCCTAGAATCATTCAAGTGTGCAATGGTAAACTTCAGATGGCCCTGTACATGCGCTTCCTTGAGCAGGGGGACCTTGCGAGTGCTGCAGTACTTCAAAAAATGACGGCGTGGTGTGTTGCCAATGGTTTTCTTGGTGACTCTGGTCCCAGCTGCCTTGAGATCATTCACAAGCTCCCCCTGTGTAGTTCTGGGGTTATTCTGCACCTTCCGAATGATCACTGATTCCGCACGAGGGGATATCTTGCATGGAGCCCCAGACCTAGAGCGGGTGACAGTTGTTTGGTGTTGCTTCCATTTATGAATAATCACACCAATAGTTATCTGCTTCTCACCAAGCTGCTTGCCGGTGGTTTTTTAGCCCATTCCAGCCTTGTGCAGGTCTACAATCTTATCTCTGACTTCCTTGGACAGCTCTTTAGTCTTGCCCATGGTGGTGAGGTTGAAGGTGTGAAGTATGATTCTTTGGACAGGTTTCTTTTATACAGGTCATCAGTTGAGATCAGGTATACCTTGTTAGACCTAATGAGGACTAATCTGTGTGCCTTTGGGCACATAACTGGCCATTGGGAGCCAGAATTATTGCTGTTTGCTTGGGGGTTCAAATACTTATTTTTTGCATCAAATGCAAATAAAGTCATAAATCTTATAAAATGCAGTTTTCTGGATTTTTTTGTTGATATTCTTTTTCTCACTGTTAAAATACACCTACCATTACAATTCTAGATCACACATTTCTTTGCAAGTGGCCAAACTTGCGAAGTCGGCAGGGGTTCAAATACTTATTTTCCCCACTGTATATTTAACCATTGTATAATGAGTATGTTAGCATAGAAATGACATTTCTATGACATACAGTATGACATTACATTTCATGTAATTTTAATGTCTATCTAGTTATTATCTGCGTCATGTACACACTTTGCTTTTATTAAAATCTTGTCAGAAATATATTCCCTTTAAAATCTACAGGACGAATGACATTTGAAAAATGGGATGTAAAAGGCAATGTATCTCACTACCCCTGTACACTGTCCACAGCTCCTCTCTTCCTCTGATTAATGTTGACTGCATTGCAGTCCAATGTAAAACAATTCACCCAGCGCTAAGAAAGAAACATGAATTAATTCCCTCACATGTCTGTGTAATTGCTTTTCACAAATGCCTTGACAAGGACTCTATAATATGTAAATGTCCTTTGCACAAAAGGGTTTGTACAAATCCTCCATAAGGTATATTGCGCTATCATAATACACTCAGTCAGAGTGTATTACACTTAATCACCCCGCACCAAGACACGTATTTAAATTTTTGATTTCTGTCCATTAGTACAATGCCATGCAGTCAGCTTACCCAGAAATCCTTGCGTGTCTGGCTATACATGTGAAATACATGTTGCTCGGCCCTGATTATCCTGTCCCTATGGGTATCCCTCACAGTCAAACATCCTCCTATCCCAACTCGAAAACCCGACTAACAGCGCTATGACCCCTCCAGGTGGGCCCAGGTGATTATAATGCTTCATGATTACATGGAGCACGCCAGGAAGGTGGGTGAATGAGAGATCTCCACATTCACACCCATGGTCCATGCGTCACACATCCCCATGCCCTTTCCTTTTTTAAGGCACGCAGCATGGCAGGTCATTCAGTAGGTGTAATTGAGCTTTTGTAAATACAAGAGAGAGCTGTGTGTGTGTGGGGGGGGGTAAATTATGTGAAATGGCACCTTTTGGTGTACAACCAGCAAACTGTTCAAAGCTAAAATCACAGTGCCGGGGCTGGAGATACCTCTGTAAAATTGCAGCATGACGGGGCATGAAATAAACTGCAGTTGCCAGAGAAAGTGACAAGAGATAGACGACCCAAAAAAGAACTGTTGCACAGGACACATACACATGCATACTTGAACACACACTACTGAACATACAAACAAACACACACAGATACATGTGCACACTCAAAACACACTGAACCCTCAACATGTCTGAATGCTGTACAATGCATTTATTTCTCCTAGGTTTAAGGCAAGCAAGTTGAGCTGAAACAGACCATATGATTTTTCATTCAGTTTAGAACATATATGATTTGGGTCACTGATTTCTTTATGTGTTTGCGTGTATTGTGTTTATGTAATTTTCAGGTGTTGGGCAATCAATGAAAATATGAACTACTGGTGGATCATCAGAGTTCCTATCCTGTTTGCTTCTCTGGTAACTTACCATTTCACATGCTTTGTATCTTAGTATTCCACTATAACTATGCTCATTTTTGTATTGTGCCTCAAGTTTTGTAGCACACCAACCAGATTTGCCCATAAAAAATATCAATCTCTTAAATCAGATATAACACTTTTGGTATTGAATTTGGTCTTTGCATTGTATGTGTTCAGAGGGACTAAGTACAAGCATGTTGGCATGTTTTCAATGGCACTTGGATAACTATTCTTTTTATCTGAAGGTGAACTTCATGATATTTATGAAAATCCTGAAAGTGATTCTGTCCAAGTTACGAGCTGACAACCAACATCGTTCCCCTGACTACAAACTCAGGTGAGCCGTAATGGAAGATTAGTCATAAATATTGGTCATGAATCTCATTAAGTTATTTTAGTCATACACAGTAAAAGATGTTAAATTCCTTGTTCTATTGGTTGAGGACTTCCAACAGTTGAATTAGGCACACTTCACCTCCAGGACACTCAACAATGTTGTCTGGCATCCCAGACCCACCTTCTTACATATCCATGATGGGCTAGGACACATATCATTACCAGGGACGACCCTCATCTGCATCAGTCATCTGCGAGCGCCTCAGCCATGATTGACCGTCCTCAAAATCCAAAACAAACCCCTGGTGGTTGATTTAGCTACAAAACCCCTAACACCCATCTTGTTGCGTAGCTCCAACTACCAGGGGCCGTATTCACAAAGAATCTTAGGGCTAAAAGTAGCTCATAAGGGGCGAATTTAGGAGAAACTCCTAAAAATAGTGGGCGTGTCAGTCTTAAATTTAGGACTCCTATTTTTTTTTACTAAGAGCAATTCACAAAGTATTTTATCCCTAAAAGTAGCACCTAAGTCTAAGACAGCTTAAAACTCCTCATGAGGACTCCTAAGTCACTTAGACTTATTCACAAAAAATCGTAAGATGGCTGCAGCCGACTTGGAATTGATAAAAGACATTGCTTAAACCGTGAAGGTATTAATATTGTCGTAGAATTAGCGCGGGATGCAATGACGCCTTTAAACAACGATGTGTCCTGAAGTGAAATGTTTGGAAACATAAAGATAGCCTATTTGGCTTCGCGGAGAACGCAAATGACGACACTGGGAATCATCAGTCAGCAGTTTAATTCATCAAACTATCAACGCACTGTAGACCCCACATCATCCAACAATTTATCCAGTTGCCTTGAGTAGAATGAGTAGGTCTCAGAGGCGTTGTGAATCACTTTTAAAAGTGATAAAAAAAGAGGGAGAAGCAGCTGTGATTAAAAGTGATTCACAACGCCTCTGAGACCTACTCATACTAAGGATAATACAAACTCCTAAGCTTAAGATAAAAGCACCGTTGCTATGGATGACGTCGATTCTCATGCACGAGTTTAGAAGGGGTGAGGACGGTGATTGGTTGTTGACAGGCTCTCTCATTAAAAACTCATTTGTGACGTCCCTCTAACAATCCCACTATATCAACTGAAAATAAGAGAATAAGCTAGGCTTCAAATTAAGTCATATTAAATAGTTATGGACAGTGCAGTTAGCAGAATGCATACGAATGATGACAAGTTTGTGCATCCAACGGGAATGACACTTTGCACGTTAAGAGAAAAAGAAAGCGATCAATATAAAATATGGCAATTGCATGTAATCAAGGCAGTAATAATTAAAGCACCCAGCAAACTGTTAGGCTATTATCCAGGATGAAGTTCGAAACCTTGAGGAAGAAGGAAGAAGAGCTAAATCCATCGAGCTCGCAACTCAAGGTGCCTGGACAAGGTGGAACCTTCCTAAAAGAACAATCACGTGGAGTGAGATGTGGCGGCTGGAGCCGTTCCGTATCTCCTTTATGCTCCGAGCAGTGTACGACACCCTACCGACCCCAGTCAACCTGCACAGGTGGGGAATGAGGGAGGACCCACTGTGCAGGCTGTGTGGCGGTAAAGGAACCATGGCGCACATCCTATCAGGGTGCAAAACAGCATTGACCCAGGGGAGGTATAGGTGGCGCCATGACAAGGTGTTGGCACAGCTCGCAGACATCCTGGAGCAAGAGAGGAAGAAGAAGCGTCCAGCCAAAACAAAACCGCTGTTGAGTAACATCGCCTTTGTAAAAGAGGGTCAGAGACCAGCCGTCCAAAGCCAAGCCAAGCAGAATCTCCTTCAGTCAGCCCAGGGATGGGTTTTGGAGGTCGATCTGGGGAGGAAACTCCACTTCCCAGAGGCAGTACTGTCCACAACCCTGAGACCAGACATCATCATGTGGTCCCTAGAGGATAAGAAAATCATCCTGGTGGAACTAACAGTCCCTTGGGAAGAGAACTGTGAGGAGGCGGCAGAGAGGAAGAAATTTAAGTGCCAACAACTTGTCCAGGACTGCCGGGACAAGGGGTGGACAACGTGGCTGATGACAGTGGAAGTGGGTTGTCGAGGATTCCCAGCTCAATCAGCATGGAATCTAATGACAAAGGTTGGACTGAGAGGCCACTTGAGAAAAACAGCCGTTCTTAGGTTGGGAGAAGCGGCAGAGAGAGCCTCCTGTTGGCTCTGGCATAAAAGAGAGGACACTAGCTGGAAGCCTGGAGGAGGGGGGCAGTGACTTGGCCAATCACTGCTGACCCACCAACTGGAGAGTGTTGTGGTTAAGGGTCGAAACACTCTAAGAAGGTTGTGGACCACCTGACGACCCCTCCTCCAGGCCAAGGCTTCATCCATTAGAAATGGACTGAAAATTGCATCTTTGATGTATTAAAAACTGAAAACTTTCCAGCCCTTGACCACTTCAAATATCAGCACATACGGCCTTCAAGCGAAACGAACGTGAAACGTAGCCTAAGCGAAAGCCTACTGGTCCCAGGACCAATAGCCACTGTCACCCCAGCGGCATCCAGCTGGTAAATTCTCAAAAACCTGCTGCAGACCGCTCTCCGTTGAAATGCACAAGTCATCGGTACATCCAGGCCACGGTGGACGAAAACTTCCTCATCTTTTGATGGGGCAATTATTGTAATGTGTGTCCCGTCACTGGACATTCCTGCGATCGCCATGGAATTTATTTTGATCTTGTGTAATTGGCGATTGTCCAAAGGCAACTGGATAAACCGTTGGATGATGTGGGGTCTACAGTGCGTTGATAGTTTGATGAATTAAACGGCTGACTGATGATTCCCAGTGTCGTCATTTGCGTTTTCCGCGAAGCCAAATAGGCTATCTTTATGTTTCCAAACATTTCACTTCGGGACACATCGTTGTTTAAAGGCGTCATTGCATCCCACGCTAATTCTACGACAATATTAATACCTTCACGGTTTAAGCAATGTCTTTTATCAATTCCAAGTCGGCTGCAGCCATCTTACGATTTTTTGTGAATAAGTCTTAGTGACTTAGGAGTCCTCATGAGGAGTTTTAAGCTGTCTTAGACTTAGGTGCTACTTTTAGGGATAAAATACTTTGTGAATTGCTCTTAGTAAAAAAAAATAGGAGTCCTAAATTTAAGACTGACACGCCCATTATTTTTAGGAGTTTCTCCTAAATTCGCCCCTTATGAGCTACTTTTAGCCCTAAGATTCTTTGTGAATACGGCCCCAGGTCTCATAGCAGTCACAACAATGCACTGTGGAAGTGGAAGTGTCTTTGTTTTTCTGTAGCTTATTTGGGGACATCTACTTATTATGTAAAAAATGTAAACGATGTTAATCTCTATTTAAGTACTACCATGAAGAGGTAGTGGAGGATGTTGAGAGAGAGAGGTAGATTTGTATGACTTACCTGTGGATTTGAACACATCTTAACCTCTGTTTGTTATTTCCATTGCATATTTTATCTCAAAATCTGCCACTGTTAAAGCCCCATTATGCACCAATTATACTTCAGAAATTAGGGTTAGGATAAGCAGTTTAACCTTAAAATAACAGCTTAAAAAAAATTGGGTCGGTACAATGACTTTTAATATGGAGAATCGCCTCCGTGCCATTGCGATACAAGGGTCCTTAGGCATATAACTGCGTTCTGTAGTTTTACCTGCCGATGCCCGCCGTCCTGACTTGTTGACTTTCTGCAGATCTAGTAAGTAGCTTATTTGCCGTCTTGCTTTGTCTTGTATCGCACTTGCTTGATATTTGACTGTGTAAGGACAGTCGTTGAGTAACTAGTTTGTCATAATGTCAAAGTCAGCACATTTCAAGAGATTTCGTTAGTTTTAGCTGCTAGCATGCCGTTCGCGAATAGCTATTGATCCGTTGTGTTGCTTTAAGTGGGACCCAAAACTGAGACTCTTACTGATAAGTGACTTATCTGACTTAACTGCTTGCCCACGTGTCTCTGTGCTTCCTGATTGACTGTGAGACTTGATGGCTTGTGATTGGCAGATTGGCGAAGGCCACACTGACCCTCATCCCGCTCTTCGGAGTCCACGAGTTGGTCTTCATGTTCGCCACGGACGAGCAGACGAGTGGCGTGCTGCGCCTCATCAAGGTGTTCGTCACCCTCTTCCTCAACTCCTTTCAGGTGAGCCCTCAGCAGCCCGACCGTAGCCGGCTCCGGTGCAGGTGTGGCCCAGAAGTGGCCCGTACTCAGTGCCACACTCAGCTGCTGCCAGGGCAACCAGAACTCCTCTAAAGGCCCCACTTGGCGACGTCTGATGTACTGTACATCAGAACATGCTTCCAGTTCTTGTTAACAAAGCAACGCCCATTAGCAACATCTGGGGCCGTATTCACAAAGCCTTTTATCTTACCACTAGGAGTGCTCCTAACTCACGCTAAAACATTTTACGTAGGAGTAATTTCTTAAAAGTGATTCACAACGCCTCTGAGACCTACTCATACTAAGGATAATACCAACTCCTAAGCTTAAAATAAAAACTCCGTTGCTATGGATGACGTCAATTCTCATGCACGAGTTTAGAAGCGGTGCGCACGGTGATTGGTTGCTGACAGGCGCTCTCATTCAAAACTCAGTTCTAACATCCCCCTAACGATCCCACTAAATCAACAGAAAATAAGAGAATAACCTAGGCTTCAAATGAAGTCATATTAAATAGTTATGGACAGTGCACTTAGCAGAATGCACACGCATGATGACAAGTTTGTGCATCCAACGAGAATGACGCTTTGCACGTTAAGAGAAAGAGAAATTGCCGAAAAAAACACGGAAATTGCATGAAAGAAGTAATAATTAAAGCACCCTGCAAACTATGCGTGAGGCATGGGAGGACATATGTGTTAACATAAATGCTTCATTCCCTGCCGTGTCTCGCTCTGTCGATGACTGCGAGAAGCGGTGGTATGTGCTCCAGTCACAATGTAGGATGGAGATTGCGGAGTGGACTTTAAAAGAGCCGTCGCGGCTACAGGTATTGTGTCACCAAAATAGGCCTCATGCGTGTACTTGCATGTTGTAGTTCAACTGTGCTCCCGGTTGTGGATTGAGGAAGGGTGTCAAAAGCCATGTCTTGCATGGATAACCACTGTCACCCAACAAGTGGCATCCAGCAGGTACATGGTGCCGCTCAAAAAGCTGGCGCAGACCGCTCTCCATTAAAATGCGCGAATCGTGAGTAGATCCAGGCCACTTCGCAACAATATCCATGATTGTGAAATTTGGATCAAACACTATCTGTGTATTAATTGAATGTACCTTTTTGCGGTTTACAAAGACGTCCTCATCTCTGGATGGAGCAATTATTTTAATGTGTGTTCCATCGATGGCACCCACCGGGCATTCCTGCAATCGCCATGAAATTGACCTTGATCCTTTGAAGTAGGCGATTGTCCAAAGGAAACCGGATAAACTGTTGTACAATGTGTGGTCTACAGAGTGCGGTGATTGTTTGATGAATGAATCGGCTTACTGATGATTGCGATATTCTGAAGTCGTCTGCGTTGCAAAGTTGCATTTTACCCGTAGCCAATCTTAATGTTATCAAACATTTAACTTCCGGACTGATTGGGTTGTTTCGGTTAGTTGGAGACGTGATTGCATCCCGCACTAATTCTAGTAAAATGTTGATGCCTTCACGGTTTAAACGATATCTTCTCAACAATTCAGAGTCGTTCATTGTCTCCAACACGTTACGTCTGGCTTCAGCCATTTTAAGACTTTTTGTGAATAGGTCTTAGTGACTTAGGAGTCCTCATGAGGAGTTTTAAGCTGTCCTAGACTTAGGTGCTACTTTTAGGGATAAAATATTTTGTGAATTGCTCTTAGTAAAAAAAAATAGGAGTCCTAAATTTAAGACTGACACGCCTATTATTTTTAGGAGTTTCTCCTAAATTCGCCACTTATGAGCTACTTTTAGCCCTAAGATTCTTTGTGAATACGGCCCCTGGTGCACATCAAAAAACACGCTTCCAGTTATTTTTGATGGAGCAACGGCCATTGGTGGTATACAACGTGTAGCAACTTCAGAGTTTAGAACATGGTTCTGTTTCTTGAGTGTCAAACCCATAGAAAGGCCTTAGTGTTCGGTTTAATCCATGTTTGTACCATGTAAGAAGGTGAATTCTCCCCCTCCTCACCGTGGCAAAAAGGAATGCGGCCCTTTAAGACTTTTGGACTCCACCCCCATAATGATTGTGGCTGGGCTCACCTGCTTCCAATGTTGGAGCCAATTAAGCCAACGTGGCTGGGCCCTATTTAAAGGGTGCCTCATTTATAAACAAGAGACTGGCTGAGAGAGACTGAGAACGAGGACTTGTATTGAGGCATAAGGTAAAACACTTCCCTGTTGTGAGGAGAAGTGTTTTGTAGCTAGTTGTGTGGTTACTGTTGGCCTTGTTTTGTGTCTGTTGTGCCTCTGTTCTGTGTTTGGTCTATTTGCCTTGTCTGTGTGCCTAGTGTATGTGTGTGTTTTCTGTAAGGCCTGTGTATGTACTTAGCTTCAGGCTAAGTCACTGTGTATGCTTCGGGGCCTGGCTTTGGTCGAGGAGGTTCCTGCGATTAGGTCTCCATTAGGACAAGCAGGTACCCAAGTGCAGGTGACTTCAAAAGCCTTTGAGTACGGCCTGTACGTTTATTTTTTATGTTTCATTCCTTGGGCACATATGTTGGGGAATATATTTCCTCTGTTAATAAATAGATATATTTTGTATACAAAAGCCACCATCTCCTGTGCAGTGTTTTTCCCAACCCCTTCACCCAGTCCAGTCGCCACATCCCAAAAATAACGTGGGGTGACCGTCCGGTTCCTCACAGTACCATCTTCAATAATTTAAGCCACCTGTGGGAAAATTACTTTTCTTTCCTTAGCAATCGTTGCCACTATTAAGCAAAGCTAACATTACCCAGCTTAGTAGAATAATATCTTGATGATGGCCTAGTAATATGTAGTTAGTCTTTGTAAATTTGAATTGCTCTAAAATGCCGAGTTGGATATTGGCCTTAATTAACCAGGGAAATGTTTCAATGCTGAGGTCATGGGTATAGCAGCATCAGCAGTCCGAACTGTAGCTCTTTGCTGATCACAGTGTGACCCTTTTTGGGTTAATTAAAATGGTTACATATTCGCTCTCTTTCTCTCCCACACACACACACACACACACACTAGTTATTCTTTCAATTTCTGCCACTGTTATTTTAAGTGCTACACCCCTTTTCACCCCTTTTAAAGACTTGTGCTTTTGTCAGAAATACTATTTTTACTGACAAATATTTCTTCCAAGAGAGAATAAAATCACATCCCTAGTAACAGCACTATTAGCCACTAAAGACTAGGAGCACTTACATTGTTATGAGAAACAAAAATCATAATCACTTCTCTCTCTTTGTAGGGACTCCTGGTCGCTGTACTCTACTGCTACTCAAACAAAGAGGTGTGTGTGTGCATGTGTGTTTCCGTGTGTGTGTGTTTGCAAGCATGTGTATAATTTGACCTATATAATATATAATTAAAGCCTGTGTGACTTTACATATTGAGGTTTTCATTTTATGGTGTAGATGTTTACATTTCTTCTGGGTTAAAATGTAATTTGTTGTTTAGACAATATTTCAACAGAGGGATTATAATACGTAATTATGTCCACACATTGTGGGCCTAAATTATATTGACGGGTAACAAGCAAAGTTTTGGGCATGAACTAAAGCTGCGCTGGTCACCAATGTTTGCGCTTAGGATCTTGGTCATGAGTTAGTTGAAATTAAGTTAAAATTAAGTTATTAAGTTAGCTTTAGTTCATGTGCGACTTTGCTTGATGCGTTTCTCATTGTCCGTCCTTCGATGAAATCAGGAACCCATGTGTGTTCAGGGCCGGATTAACAATGAGGCTTAAGGTGGCTTAAGCCTTGGGCCCTGGTTTTTGAAGTAACCTAGGCATAAAGGGTTTAAGGGTACATATGTAGCCCATAAATCAAAAGGATTTGTTAAAAACATAGAGAGTATGCAAACTCTTTGCCATGATGTTTGTAATTTAGCTCAGGTGCCTCCCTTTTCTCTTGATCATCTTTGAGATGGTTCTACACCTTGATTGGAGTCCATCTATGGTAAATACAATTGATGAGTCTTGATTTGGAAAGGCACACCTACCTATGTAAAGTCCCACAGCTGACAATACATATCAGAGCAAAACACAAGCCATGAGGTCGAAGGAACTGCCTGCAGAGCTCAGAGCACGGTGTTTATAGTTGATGAAAACGATGACTAAAATTAGTTTTATTACTAAAATTCTGTTAACTGAAATAAATAAAAACTTTTCAAAAACTACATTTTACCTATAGTAAACAATGAAACACAAACAAAAACGAAATCATTTGCGTGTTTATAGTTAATGAAAATTAAGACTAAAACTAGCAGTGAAAAAACGAAATTGTTAACTGAAATAAATACAATTTAAAAAACAAAGTTTTAAAAAAACTGTAGTGAACAATGCAACACAAACAAAACCGAAATAGAATTTTTTCCTGTTCTGTTTGACCACTTAAGAGACACTGACCTAACAGAAAGGACCTAAATTAACAACCATCATCAGCAACACTCCACCAATTTGGGCTTAATGGCAAAGTGGCCAGATGGAAGCCTCTCCTCACAGAAAGACACAGGAAAGCCTGCTTGGAGTTTGCAAAAAAGCTTCTAAAAGACTCTCAGACTGTGAGAAACAAGATACTCGGGTCTGATGAAACCATGATTGGCCTCAATTCTAAGCAGCATGTTTGGAGGAAACCAGGCACTGCTCATTACCTGCCTAATACCATCACAAGCATAGTGGTGGCAGCATCATGCTAAGGTTTTTTTTCAGGCAGGCTCTGGGCTACTGGTCAGGGTTGAGGGAACAGCTGAATGGAGTTCTGTTATTTTCCTTAAGTGGCCCAGCCACAGCCCTGACTCGAACCTAATGGAACATCTTTAGAGAGACCTAAAAATAGCGGTCCACCATCGGTCTCCATCCAACCTGACAGAGCTTGTGAGAATCTGCAGAGAAGAATGGCAGAAAATCCCCAAATCCAGGTGTGCAAAGCTTGTGGCATCCAAAGAAGACTCAAGGCCATAATCTTTGGCAAAGGTGTTTCGACAAAGTACTGAGTAAAGGTTCTTAATATTTATGTCAATCTGGTATTTTAGTTTTCCAGTTTTTCCTTCTAAAATCCTGTTTTTGGTTTGTCATTATGGGGTGTAGATTGATGAATTTTAAACAATTTTAGCATAATTCTGCAACATAACAAAATATGAAAAAGCAAAGGGGTCTGTCTGAATACTTTCTGAATATACTGTATGTCCTGTTGTGGTGTATTTATTTATAGCGTGTGTGTGTGTCTCTGTCCATAGGTAAAGGAAGAGCTCCAGAAGTGTTTGAGAGGATGGCGACGGAGGTTGAAGGTGCTGTGCTGTGACCAGTAAACCAGTGCACATATGCTGGAAGCCACTACCTTTAGCTGATGCAGTACCAACCATCTTGTGTTGTTGTACCGTAGCAATGTTCAGACATGTCATTTCGAGAGGTGCCGTTTTCTTGGAACTAAGTTTTCTGTTTATTGTGTTGACTGGTGGTTTCTGTCAGTCTATGGGGAATTATATCAGGTTTTGATCGTTTGCTGGTAACTTGGTCCAAGTCACTAAAGGTGCAGAATTTTCTTCTGTTTCTTCTTTTTAGAATGTCTATTATGAAATAAAATGATAGTTTAGAATGACTAAATTAAGTAAAGAAAGGTGGTTTAATGCCTGTCTATTTTTCAAATCAGGATGAGATGGGCTAGGAGAGTTGCCTTTTAGAGATCCTAAAGGCAAGTTAACCGTATGGATGGAAAAAGGTAATTGGACAGAGTGGAGAGAGAAGGAAAGGTTAAAAACAACGCTGGATGCAGACATGGAAGCGGAGAATTCTATGGAGTGCTGAAAGGAAAGGAGAAACAGCACAATATAAAGAGAACAGCTTTTAGAAAGATAAGTAAGTGAGCCTCCTCATTGCCAACACCTTTAGCAGATGCAGTACAAAACATCATGTGATGTGAACGTTCAGTCATGTTATTTTAAAGTGATGCAGTTTTCTTGTAACTTAGTTTCCTGTTTATTGTGTTGACTGGTGTTTTCTGTCAGTCTATGGAAAAAGATATCAGGTTTTGTGTGTGTGTGTGTGTGTGTGTGTGTGTGTGTATGTGTGTGTGTGTGTGCATGCATGCCCATATTTTACTATAAGCTATATTCTAAACTGTTTATATGTGTTATGTCAGTTATGTACTACTTATGTACATTTTTCACATTATGTATTTCACATGCTGTATTTTTTTGTTGTTGTAAAATCTCTGTCTTCTGTTAAATACAGGAGCAAATAAAAGTATTTCAAAATTAAAGTGCTTATTTTTTTCCCCTGAAGGTTTGAAGTAAAAAACAAAAACATGTACACGTACTATGGACCATTAAGTTAGGGATATTGCCTTTGAGAAACACTGTGGGTTCACTTCAAACCCGCAACAGCTGTCAGACAGCCAACTATCTGCATTCAGTTGAAAATGGCTGCATGGAGTGGAGGTTTGCAGGTTCAGGATAAAAAAACGTTAGGCGTCTCAAACAGTTTTCTTATTTTTAGAATGTCATGAACATGAAACAAAAAAATAACCTGAAATGAATTAAAGAAAGGTGGTTAAATGCGTTTCCATTTTTAAATCAGGAGGAGATGGGCTTGGAGAGTAGTCTGTCAGAGATCCTAAAGGCAAGTTAACCTTATGGAAAAAGTTAATTCTACAGTGAGGGGAGGGAAAGGTTAGAAACAAAGCTCTTGCAGCACCATAGCCTAACAACAAATATAAGTAGCCCACACTAAGTTAGTCTCCTCATTGCCTTGACTTGCTATTGATTCTCTGATCAGATAAGGGTTATTGTTTCCACTGGGTAGGCAATGAATATGTCAGTGCCATTAAGTCTGCGTTGTGTCGCTGTTAGAGACAAAACCTTTTCACTACATATCCCAGCAGCAATCTCGGGGTGGACGTAAGACGCAGCTGTTACGCAGTGCCGTTAGAAACAGCGGCGGTCGCAGCCGCGGGAGAAGCAAGATTTGTTGACATCGTTCTGAGGTTTATCGAAAGTTTAGACAGAGTTTTATTCAAAGTTGAGAGGTTAAGCCGTCTGCTTTAGGTTTTCTTTACTTACTAAGGGAAAGTGACTGACAAGATACAACGCACGAGTGTAGAATGCATTTATCGTTAA
>NC_137922.1:44190838-44235838 GCF_963457725.1 Sprattus sprattus | reverse complement strand
ATCTGCCCACTTCATTATGCTGGCATGCATATTTTTCAGTTACATTGTTTAAAAATGTAATCATTTAAATTTCCTTCAGAACCTTTCATGTTAGCATTGCAATGAATCATAAAAAGTATTATTTTCCCAAGCTGTAATTTAAATGTGTGTGCGTGTGCGTGTGCGTGTGCGTGTGCGTGTGCGTGTGCGTGTGCGTGT
This sequence comes from Sprattus sprattus, assembly GCF_963457725.1. Classification (NCBI taxonomy): domain Eukaryota; kingdom Metazoa; phylum Chordata; class Actinopteri; order Clupeiformes; family Clupeidae; genus Sprattus; species Sprattus sprattus. Next base: position 44,235,640 of record NC_137922.1, on the reverse strand, counting down.
GCGTGTGCGTGCGTGTGCGTGCGTGTGCGTGTATGCAGGTTCCCCTCTGACGGGATGAAGATGCCATTTGATTCCATTCAAAAAGGGGAAACTAACCAGGCAAAGAGTAAGATGCATTTTGCTTCTACTTACTTCTGCTCTTATTTAACATTTACTACACACACACACACACACACACACACACACACACACACACTTGCCAAACATATACACAAACACTCCACCAATGATTGTTGTCTCCGAACACATTTTTCCAAACATATTTATACACACAACACACTTACAAACACACTTTTGTGTGTCTCTGTTGCAGCTAAAGTGGTTCACAGCCCGGATAGGCAGGAGAGTGTGTGTGTGAGCCTCAGCAAACCTGTCCGTGACAGAGTCTCTCTCATCCAGCAGATCACCACTCCCAGACCTGTAAGAACTGTGTGTGTGTGTGCGTGTGTGTGTGTTTGTGCACGCATGTTTGATCATAAACACATGGGAAACTGTTAAAAGAAAAACATAGCTTGTGTAATTTCTCCTGACTCCTGTAAACTGACCTCAATCTTGCTTCTCCATAATTTGAGACAAAGAAGTAATGTGTCTCTAAATGATCCCAGTGTTTTTGTCTGTCTCTCTTCTGGCTTGGCTTCCCTCTCAGCCTCTATTTCATTCTGATTGAGTGACTGGAGCTCAATGGGGGACAAATAAGGTTTGAAATAAACTAGATCTGCAGCAGTAAAACCCTGCAGGAGAGCTGCACCACAGCCTTTCTGCCCACTTGGCCACTCAGAAACTTTGTGTGTGTGTGTGTGTGTGTGTGTGTGTGTGTGTGTATATGTCTTCCCTGGTTGTGTGTATGTGTCTCCCCAGCGACCCAAGCAGAAGAAGGTGACCCTGCTGACCCCCTCTCTGCCTGAGGTGGCCCCTCTGAACATCACAAGGCCGGGGGAAGATGGGGGGTGTGTGGACGATGGAGGGGTGCATGTGTTCGCCCCGCCTGTGGACGATGACGATGACGTGTTCACTGTTCGTTCATCAGTTTCACATTCACCGATACAGGAGGTGTGTTTGTGTGTGTGTGGGGGGGCGTGTGCGTGTGTGTGTGCGTGAGTTAATTGGCTTTAAAACTCTAATTGTCTCGTTGTGAGTTTGTTTATAGTTTCTCTGGTCTGGCATTGTGACAATCAGTATGTATGTAATGTGTGTGTGTGTGTGTGTGTGTGTGTACGTGGGTGTTTTTAGGTCGTGTGTGCTGAAGTATCCCGTCCCATCTCTCTGCCTACCACTAAAGCCAGTAAACAACGGGTGAGACATCGAGGAAACATACACATACTCTCTCTCGAACACACACACACACACACACACACACACACACACACACACACACATACACAAAACTTACAGATGCATCTGTGCTTTGTCAGAAATATCAAAAACAGTCACACTTAACTAAATCAAGCAAGTGCTTTTTTTTTTTTTTTTATCCTCCTTGTCTGTGTGTCTATGTGTGTGCCCGCATGCTCAGAAGCTTCATCCAGACCCAATGCTACGCCTGAACAGGATAATTGGCTTTGGAGGCAAAACCATGAAGAATGTGAGTATGTACACATACATCATGTTTTTAGTTCCATATGAAATTCCTCATGTTATCGGTTCGGCAGCAAAAACCACAACCATAGCAACCAAACCTCTCACTGACGCATGGAAGTATTCTTAACCAACAACTTAGCCTTCATCAGTGTTTCATTGAATAAGGCCTAAGCACCTCCAGAAGGCTCCCAGACCCACCCCACTCCATACTCACGATGGGTTAGGACACATGTCAATACCAGGGACAACAACAGATACACCTCAAGATACACCTAGTGGAGATTTCACATGCATTTCTCAGTTCTTGAACAATGCACTGCCTAATTATCTAAACATCAACCTCATTATACTATATGTATATATACTGTATATATATAGGTGGGGGGTTAGCATTTTATAAGCGTCCATATAAGCTTGGATGGGAGGTAACCAAGTTCAGGCGACAGATACATATAATTTAAAAATACCCTCCGTCACAGCTCTCTCTCTCTCTCACATATAAACACTTAGATGCCTAATTGACAGTGCAGGGATTCCATAGATGCAGACAGCAGCGGTGAAGGGTCCTGGTAACCATCTCTCGGTCCTCCATATTGCCATGACAACACTGCCTGCCAGCGCCTGTGCATATACTTACCCTTCATTGAGTGGCATCCAACTTAATTTCATATAGATAGAGAGAGTGTGTGTGTGTGTGCGTGTTGGGGTGTGTGTTGGTGTGTGTGTTGGTGTATGAGTTTGTAAGTGTTTGTGTGTGTGTGGGAGGGGGGGTTAAGTGTGTGAGTTTGTTTGTGTTAGTTTGTAAATGGGTGAGTTTATAAGTCTGTTTGTCATGTGTGTCCCCACTGCCTGCCACTCCATGCGGTGTCCTGACTCCTGATTCTATTTCTCCAGCATAATGAGTGTTGAAGTATATGATTCGGCCCTGTTGACCCCTGAAGCTGATTGGTGCTGGATGAGTCAGAGCCTGGTTGGTTGGTGGGGCCGCCATCGATGGGGTGCGCACATTGCCATGGCGACACCCCAATCCTGATTATCGGCAAGCTGTGTATCCTGGATTTCTTGTAGTGTCCTTGCTTGCCCACTGAAACTCTGGGCAGTTACAGCTGTCAGTGCCATGTGTGTTATGTGGGAATACTATTATAATGATAATATTGGGAAATACTATTTATTTATTAGTTTTTTTCCGTTTTTCTTTCTTTTTTTTCATGGGTACGCACCAAGGGACCGTACCTGAATCCTCCAGAGAATGGGGGTCACCAGTGTGGTTTGAGTTTGGTGTTCAAGCTATCCAATCTAAAACCTGGAGCGCTATTTATGACCGCTGATGAATCCAAACTGCGGGGACCCAGGTTCAATTCCGGCCCGCTGTTGTTTCCCGATCCTCTCCCCACCTCTTCACTGCTCCTCACATCCTATCCAAAATACTTCACTGTCCTATCCAAATAAAAAGGCCCCAAAAAAAATAAGTAATACAATTTTTTTTTAAATAGTTACTAGGCGACCGCTATGTGGCAGCTCATGTTTGAGTGTATGCATTTATGCTCTGCAGTCAAATCTGAAAATTCATCTTGCATGGCCGCCTGGTTTGCAAAACTACCATTTTCCCAGCAGCTCGCCTCCTTAATGGCAGAGCCATGACCAAATACACAAAAAGACTAAGAAAAAACTAAAATTGTTTTTCTCCATTACTTTGTGTCGTTGCTATGCGACATTGGTAAACAAAAGATAAATGTTCCTTATGTGTTTATGACCTAAACGAACCATGGTTCACAACAAAATGATGTAATGTGAAATGAAATCAGCCAGGGCCGGGGGTTATAATTGCACTCAGGTTTGGACCAGCAAAAGGGACCTTCTTGGAAAGTTCTCTTTTTTTCTGTACCCTAAAACTAAGTTCCTCTCCTTCTCTGTTTAATTAGATTCTGTTCATGTGCTTTAATATGCATCTTATCTTCACCACAGCTCTCTCTTTTTCCCCTGCCCTCTCTGTGTCCCTCTCTCTCCTCTCTCGCCCTCTTGTGCGCTCTCTCTCTCTCTCTGGGCTCTCTATCACTCTCTCTTTCTCTCTCTCTTGCGCTCTCTCCCTCTCTCTTGCGCTCTCTATCACTCTCTCTTTCTCTCTCTCTTGCGCTCTCTATCCTTCTCTCTTTCTCTTTTGCCCGCTCTCTCTCCTCTAATTTCCTCTTGACCCTTTTCTGTTTTCCTCTCTTTGTTGTCATTTACACGTCTCCCTCCCTCTGTCATTCTCCTGTGCAGGTTGTGTGGAATAAGCTGTGTGATGAGGTCATCTATCCCTGCCACGCTGTCATTATCGCCATGAAGATCTGCTCCGGGAAGCAGCGCTTTTTCATTGGTCACACAGATAAGGTGTGTGTGTGTGTGTGTGTGTGTGTGTGTGTGTGTGTGTGTGTGTGTGTGTGTGTGCGCGCTCGTATGTGAGTGAACACCTGTCTTAGAAACCAAACTCACAACAGAACCACTGAGAGTAACTGTGTGTTTATGTTTATGTGTGTGTGTGTGTGTGTGTGTGTGTGTGTGTGTGTGTGTGTGTGTGTGTGTGTGTGTGTGTGTGTTTGTTAGGTCTCTGCTCTGGCGTTGAATGGCAGCTGCTCTGTCCTGGCGTCAGCACAGGCAGACACACACACACTGCTGCGTCTGTGGAACTATGAGACAGGCCAGTGTCAGGCCCTGGTCAACACACACGCACACTCCCTCAGCATCCTCAGGTAACGCACACACAAACACACTCACACACACATTCACGCACGCACACACAAACACACTCACACACATATTCACACACGCACACTCCCTCAGCATCCTCAGGTAACGCACACACAAACACACTCACACACACATTCACGCACGCACACACAAACACACTCACACACATATTCACACACGCACACTCCCTCAGCATCCTCAGGTAACACACACACACACACACACAAGCAGATCCTCTATTTTACATAAATACACACACACACAAGCCAATCCTTTTTCTCACAAAAACCCAAGCCATTACCAGAGAGGAACTGAGAGAAACACTGAGAGATTGTGGTATGTTTGAAATACACATTTTCTGGTAAAACCTCCATCCTCTTAGATACACAGATTACAGACAACAACACAGACACAACTACACTCTCCTGATTGAACTCCTCCTTGAGACCATGCACACATGGACACGTGCATGCACACACGCAACACGCACGCACGCACGCACGCACACACACACACACACACTCACTGTGTCCTCTTACACCTTTTCCCAGCTTCTCCTACAGTGGAAGGGTCTTGTGTGGAGTGGGGAAGGACAGCCAGAGTAAAACTGTAAGTGTGGGTGTGTGTGTTTGTTTTTGTTTGTGTTTATGTATATGTGCATTGGATTATGTGAGAGGAGTACGTTTTTGTGTGTGTGTGTGTATGTATATACATACCGTATTTTCCGGACTATAAGGCGCACTTTAAAGCCTTTAATTTTTTCAGAAAATATAATCCGGATCGCCTTATATATGGATTCTTGGTTGTGCTTACTGACCTCGAAGCGATTTTGTGTGGTACACGAAAATGTTGTAGTATGACCTTGGTAAAGACCTACAATACTCTGCAACATTTTGAGTTATTGTGAAAACGCTAACGTTTTATTTAGCGGTATCAGACTGTTTTAAAAGATCGAAAATAGACCATTCATTGACAGTGCGCTTTATAGTCCAGTGCGTCCTATAGTGCGGAAAATACGGTATATATGGTATGTGTGAATATTACTTCTTATTAACATAATAAAAAGGCATGATCGTGTGTCTTTGTGCGTGTGTGTGTGTGTGTGTGTGTGTGATGCATGCGTATTCATGTTTTGCATGTTTTGTTGCGTGTGTGTGTGTGTGTGTGTTTTAGATGCTTGTGGTGTGGAATACAGAGAGTGTAGCCAAGAAGGGAGTGGTGTGTGTCTTGGCAAAAGCACACACAGACGTGGACATCAGAGCTCTTCAGATCACCTGCTGTGATGAGACACGGTAAACACACTCCAAATCTCCACTCTCAAAACGCATTTCAGTGCATTTGCATGTCTCTCCCTCTCCCACCTGTGTGTTTCTGTGTTTCTCTCATTTTGCACATCTGTGCATCAGTGTTTCCGTTGTCCGGTAATTACCGGACTTTGTCCGAAAAAAAAATGAAATGACCGAAAATATTACATCTCACCGGTCAAAATGTCTGATTGGAATTTCTTAAAAATCCCGTCCCTCAAACACAATCTGAATTTGACAACAATCCTAATATTTAGGCCTATAAAGCAAACGTGCACTGCCCTTATTATGTTTTAAAGCAGTCATTCTCAAAGTGTGGTTCGCCAGTGCCCCATAATGGTCCGCGACGGCCAAAAGCGAATTATTGCGACATTTCTAACATACAACTCAGAACGAAGAGAACACATCCAGTTGCCTAATCTATTAACAAGGTCATGGATTGGTGGCTTAAGACAGGGACTATGAAAAGAAAATTAAATGAGAAAGCCTCTGACATGCACAGACAAGGAGAAGGTGCAACAACGAGGTGTTTCAGCCTTATTATGCTGCCGCGGAGCTGAATTCAAACAGCGTTTTTTTCTCCCGCTGCGGAGACAACAAGATGATAACTATATTCTGTGTTGTGTGACGTTGGATAATAACAGCTCTTAATTCCGAAATGATGTCTACTAGGATGCATGTATTAATTCCAGTGGGCTAGCCTTCTGTTGGTAGTAGTACTGAATTACTGTGGTCGGTATATGCACATCGTTGTGTTTTGTGATACATTGGCCTGTCTGAGTGTGTGATGGGAGTATGAGGCTGTGAACGAACTATAGTTTGTAACATAACCAAGTCAAGCATGGAGCAGGGTTCCAGATGCTTTGCCTTGCGTATTGTCATATCTATAACCACCCTACCGGTAGCCTATACGTAAAAAAAGGAGAGCCCACCGGTGAAATTCATGTGTCGCTAACAATTGTCTGGCGCCAGGTCTGTGTAGGCATGTTGTTCCAGGGATTTTCTATTTAGTTAGATGGTCCGCGAGTTTTTTTTTTTATTGGCTAAGTGGTCCTTGGTCTGAAAACGTTTGAGAAACACAACAGGCTATTCTGACGTTTGAAAGTTATTAAACAACACGTATGCTGCATTTTAAATAGCAAACCGTCGGTTGCAAACAAGGAGCGAAATGAGTGAGAATGATCAAACATGGCCAAGCAGACAAGCCTTAAAAGCTTTTTTCAGAGGCTAAACGCAACTGATGAGGGTAACCGTCTGACGGGGATGAACCTGTAATACCTGCAGTGTTGCGTCTGACTCTGAACGCGATTCATTTCATTCTACTGTCTATGCCCGTGCGTGAGAGCGTAGAGGCCGAGAGCGGTATTGCAGACAGAGATTTTGAAAAACGCGCATCAGACATTTATGTTTTTTTTCCCATTGTAAACTTAGGCAAATAAACGTGTTGCATTCTAAACGACCTGATTGTGTAATTATTTAAGCTACGCATGCCATCAGTTTTCTTCAATAGGCTAATTTAGAAGCAGAAATAGATCTTTGTCCGGCTTATCATTAAAATGTCCGGAAAATGAAAACTCTGCCGGTCATTTTGACCGGCAACATTTTCCTCTAGCGGAACCTCTGCTGTGCATCTGCCTACCTGGGTCTGTCTCCCTTATTGCTTAGCTCTGTGTGTGTGTGTGTGTGTGGGTCTGTTTGTGTGTGTGCATGTGTGCCCGCGTTTGTATGTATTTGTGCGTTTGTGCCTCTGTGTGTATGTGTGCACATGTGAAAGTGTAATTGTATTTGTGTGTGTGTAATTGTATTTGTGTGTGTGTGTATGTGCCCGTGTGTGTGTGTGTGTGTGTGTGTGTGTGTGTGTGTGTGTGTTTAGGATGGTGTCGTGTGGGATTGGAAACGTGCGTCTGTGGAGGTTGAGGGGCGGGTCCCTGCGCTCCTGTCCACTGAACCTGGATCAGTTCCACAGCCTGGAGTTCACCGACCTCGCTCTGCTGCACTCACACTCCGCCGACGCAAGTGAAGAACACACACTGTGAGTTTACACACACACACACTCACACACACACACACACACACACACACACACACCTACCCACACACACACATACCACTGACGTGTTTGAGAAACACAAACATGCTCCCACTCACACACCACTGAATCTGAATCAGTTCCACAACCTGGCACTTCAGCACCCGCACACTGCAGACATCTCTGAAGAACACACACTGTGTCACAGTTTCTCTCTCTCTCTCTCACACACACACTCACAGACTCACACACACACACTGCCAACACGTCTGAAGAACACAGAGTGAGTTTCTCACACACACACACACACACACACACACACACTGGCAACACAAACACACACACACTGTAATAGTAATTCATTTTATACCATATATTGGAGACCCAGTCTTAGATATGGTCAGTCATGAATCAGGTTTTAATCTTGAACAACGGTGGCCACCATTGTGAGTCAGGGCCTGAGTTCTACTCACTTGAGCTTCGCCTAAAACATAACTGCTTATCCATTGAAGGATTGCTGTTAAATGCTCTCTGAGAACAGGGGGTGTCACCCTCTATATTCATTAGGTCTTGGAGACAAGTTTGTGAGCTTTGCTGACACTTTTTTACACACTTTCAATACAATCCCTTAGGATAATCTCTCTTCTCTAACCAGAAATGATTACATTCTAACTTAAGTCCAAATAAAAGTAACAATTACAACTAGGTATAAGATGCATTCATTTATTGACTATGGCATATCCTCATTAACTATAAATCTGGTTCCTTCAACTGAAGACGCCTCTGAAGAACACACACTGTGAGCCTCTCTCTCACACACACATACAAACACCACTGATGAATCTAAACAACACTGTGTAAGGCACACCACACACACACACACACACACACACACACACACACACACACACATACAAACTCACTCATACATACACACTGAAATCTGATGCATCTAACTCACACACACGCACACACACTCTCAGTTCACACGAACACTGAACATGAGTGTCATACATGCTCAACAGCTGCTGAACTCCACATGCTCTAAATATCATGCCTTCACAGAGGCTGACATCCGCAGGCTAGCTGTGCTTCTAAATCAGCTCTCACAAGGTCAGTTTCTCTACGGAGCGGTTACATCCACCTGTGTTGTGTTGAGCTTTCTATGTCTTGCTCTCTTATTGGTGGTTAGGCTTAGATGTTGCCATCTGATTGGTGGGCTGTGTTTGTATTCCTCGCTCCGATTGGTAGGTTTGTGAGCAGTAAGAGTGGTCACATCTTGGAGGTGGACTACGCTGCCGTGACGATAAAGAATGTCAGGAGAGTCCTCCCCACTCAGCCAAGCCACGCCCAGCGTAGAGAGAAGCAGACCTTCAGCACAGGTTCGTCTTATATTAATAATTAAGACCTTTGTCAGGTTTTTAATGGCACACAAGACACCCTGGAACACACATGTGCATATATAGAGGCGACACAGGACACACACACACACACACACCCACACACACCCACACACACACAAGCAAGCAGGCCTGAGGTTGCGGTGAATTTGTTTTCTGCATTTTCCCATCCTGGAATGACCTTCCTCAATGACCCCCCATGAGCAGTGGGCAGCTAGTAACGCCCCGGGACCAGGTGAAGTGAACTGTCCATCTTTGGATAGGGATGGACATGTGTTCTGTTATTTTGCATGTTTTTTCTGTTGGGGTTCTTAGTGGAGGAAACCCCTTGTGAACACGGGAGAACACACAGAAAGGCCTGGTAGATAGCCCCCCTGAGCACTGAAGCTCTAGGGAGGACCTGCCCCCCAGACCCAACAGTACCCATGACCTTCTTGCTGTGAGGCACCAGTGCAAGCACCTGAGCCAAAGTGCCATGTCTTGCACACACGCACACACACACACACACACAAACATACACACACACACACACACACACACAAAGACACACTCACTCCAAAACATATCATACATACACACAGTATCACTCAAAGCTACCGCAGCTACGTTCCATTCACACCTCGGCATTCCGGAACATTCCAAGCTGTGAGTCACACATCCTGCCCTTCATCATTCTATTGAAACCCAGTGAAGTGCTTCCCCCTTCTGCATCATTAGTCTAACTGCCTTTAGCATACATCCAGGGTGGGAGACAACAGGTGTATGTAATAACTGCTGTTGTGTGTGTGTGTGTGTGTGTGTGTGTGTGTGTGTGTGTGTGTGTGTGTGTGTGTGTGTGTGTGTGTGTGTGTGTGTGTGTGTGTGTGTGTGTGTGTGTGTGTGTGTGTGTGTGTGTGTGTGTGTGTGTGTGTGTGTGTGTTGTATTGTATTCCCCCTTCTGCATCATAACTCTAACTGCCTTTAGCATAAGTTTAGGGTAGGAGAGAACGGTGTGTAATAACTCTCACCCTAACTCTCATAGTGGAGCTTCCCACTAATCAATGATGCATGAAAGTGAGGGGGGAGCTGCAAGTTAGTATTAAGTTTTGCCTTCAGTCTGTGCGTGCGTGTGTGTGTGTGTGTGTGTGCGTTTGTGTCTCTATTGATCTGTGCACTGTTTATGTCAGTATAACTGCATTTATTTTGGATGTTGAGAATATGTCTGTGTGTGGAGTGGAGATGTATATCGAGTGTGAAGGTTTTTCAGAGCATGTTCATGATGTGTGTCTGTGTGTGTGTGTGTGTGTGTGTGTGTGTGTGTGTGTGTGTGTAAAGGTCAAGGTATTGCGGTGAACAGCATCAGTGTGTGTGAGGGGTTCTGTGCCACTGGATCTGAGGACGGCTTCATGAGGCTCTGGCCTCTTGACTTCAGTGCAGTCTTCCTGGAGGCAGGTGAGCTGTCAATTAAGGAGGAACACACACACACACACACACACACACACACACACGAAAGAGCTCTCGCCCCTTCCCCGGGTCAGACTGTCTGATGGCCCTGGGCCTCATGATTCCAGGGTGACACCCATCCGAGGCAACAGCTATAGAGTCATCTTTTCGAGAAGCAGTAACCAGGAGTGTTTTCTCTGATGGACTGGCCTACACAGTTACTGTGGTGGAGTGTGTGCTCTGACTACTGGCTCTTTGGCATTGCGGTCAGGATGCACAGGTTTGTTACCCCATTACTGGGCAATTTTCAGGTTGGGCAACTGCTGTCTCCTTCTCTCTCGTTCTCTCTCTCTCTCTCTTTTTCTTTCTTTTTTTCTTTCTCTCTCTCTCTCTCTCTCTTTTTCTTTCTTTCTCTCTCTCTCTCTCTCTCAACTGCTAGTTACCGCCTTTCAATCCAGTCTGATTTCTGGAATCATATTTGTTCTATGAGTAGGTCCCCCCCAGGTAGTCACACCTGTTCATGCACCTGCCAGGCAACTCTCAACTGCCCCAAGGTGTTACATCGCCCTGTGAGGCTGCCCACACCTTGACCTTGGGAAGGTGTTGCAATAGCCCGTAGACTCCTCGCACCAGTGTGGAAACGTACGGGGGATGAACCCGCTCTGGAACTAGAATGCCGGGGGCCTGCTTGGCTGTTACTGTTTCGTATGTCCAACATTCTCAGAAGCAGTGTTTACAAATGTGCACAATAAATTGCTACGTGGAACTCCAAAAGGATGGTTAACTCCAGCTTAAAATTGCTTGTAGGCTAAGGCATAACATTAACGTCAACACCTAAACGGCCTTATGAACTCCTCACAACTGTTTTTTTTGATGAAGTTGAACGTTTGAAGAATAGGATAGTTATTTGGAATAGAAATAGCTGCTGATATTGTCCATGTCAGGGTTGATTTGAAGGAAATGATAAAAAGATCACAAAGAATAATTGTGATTTTTGATTGACTGATTAGGGTTTCACTCAATTCAATCGCACGCTGGGTCACACACACCTACGCAGAAATTCTTTCTTACAGACACCAATTCAAAAGTTTTTGTAGAAGGCATGAGAATCTGTGCGAAGATGCAAGTGTGTTTATAGCCGTGTGTGTGTGTGTGTGTGTGTGTGTGTGTGTGTGTGTGTGTGTGTGTGTGTGTGTGTGTGTGTGTGTGTGTGTGTGTGTGTGTGTGTGTGTGTGTGCGCGCCTGTGGGTGGGTGTCACAGAGCATGAGGGGCCGGTGTGTCACGTGTGTATCTCTGATGACGGCCTGAAGGTTCTGGCATCCACCAGTTCCGGCAGCGTGGGCTACCTGGACGTGGCCAGCCGCGGTTACAGCACGGTGATGCGCTCGCACACACACACCGTTCTTGGCTTCAGCATCGACGGCATCCGCCGCCGCATCACTACCGCCTCCAGTGACGGCACAGTGCGTGTGTGGGATATGGACTCCATGCAGCAGGTCAGCGAAGAACACACACACACACACATGCATACAGACACACACAAACAAACACTCACACACAGACACACATACATACAGGCATACATACATACACGCAGACATACAAACACATGTACAGGCCTACAGACATCAAACATACATACGGAAAAAAACACAGATAGACAGACAAATTCTCCTGACCTCTCCTCTTTGTTTACTTCTCTCTCTCTCTCTCTCTCTCTCTTCTCTCTTTCTCTCCTCTCTCTCTCCCTCTCTCTCTAGTTGTATGACTTTGTGTCTGAGGATACTCCCTCCTCCGTGGCGTTCCACCCCAGCCTCCCCGTCTTCTGCTGTGGTTCCAGCTCTGGGCGCATCCGTGTTTTTGACATCACCACCGCCAGCATGCTAGCCCAGCACAGGTGTGTGTGTGTGTCTCTGTGTGTGTGTGTGTCTGTGTGTGTGTGTGTGTGTGTGTGTGTGTGTGTGTGTGTGTGTGGGGGGGGGGGGAGTGTAAATGTGTGTGTGTGTGTGTCTCTGGGTGTTTATGTGTCTCTCTGTGTGTGTGTGTGTGTGTGTGTGTGTGTGCATGTCTGACTGTCTGTGTTTGTGTGTGTATGTGCATGACAGGAAGCACACGGAGACTGTGGTGGGCTGTGTGTTTTCCCCTGATGGGGAGTGTTTGTTCAGTGGCGGTGCCGACGGCTCTTTGGCCCTCTACAACTCCGGCCACCAGGAGCTCCCGGCCATCCGGGTGCTGGGTGAGTGGGATGGCACACAGAAGGCATGGGAATACACTGAGCAACAACGGAAATGTACTGGGAATGTTGTGGGAATGTAGTGGGACAGTGTGGGAATGTAGTACTCGAGTTAGAGAACTGAGTCTGGGAGTGGAAGGCAAGATTGGTGGGGTGAATAGACACGTGGGTTTCTATGTGAAATGCTGTGAAATATTTTCAAATGTTTTGGATTTAACATGGGTTGTGTGCTTTGAAATAATACTTTCACATCAGTGTGGGGGGATGAAATTATTGGTTTAGACACATGGAGATTGATTTAAGGCAACGTTAAGCTTCTTCGTTGGTGGCCCTTTATTGTATTTCTTTGTATCTAAATCAGGATGTTGGTTTGTTGCTAGGTAACGTGTTGGCACGGGGCATAGAGCGCGCCCCTGATGCGCTGGTTGTCAGCGGAGACAACTCTCGGCTAGCCTTCATTGGCCCCACAGAGCACACAGTCACAATAATGGATGCACGCTCACTTGATGAGGTGCGTGTGTAAGGGACTTAAAGATATAAAAATGTCAATTTCTGTACTTTTTGCATTCTGTAATAGCATGTCCATGTGTGTGTGCATTTGGTTATGTGTGTGTGTGTTTCTCTGTGAGTGTGTGTGTGTGTGTGTGTGTGTGTGTGTGTGTGTGTGTGTGTGTGTGTGTGTGTGTGTGTGTGTGTGTGTGTGTGTGTGTGTGTGTGTATATCCCAGGTCCTGCGTGTGGATGTCAGCATACTGGACTTGGACAGCCCCAAACTGGACTCTGCTCTTAAAGTCTGCTTCTCCCCTTCCAAACCTGGACACCTGCTCATCTCTACCTCTGCAAACAAGATCCTCTACGCTCACATGCACAGTGGAAAACTGCAGAAAGAGGTGTGTGTGTGTGTGTCTGTGTGTGTGTGTGTGTGTGTGTGTGTGTGTGTGTGTGTGTGTGTGTGTGTGTGTGTGAGAGAGAGAGAGATTGTAATTGAAAGTGCACACTGAACGTAACTAAAGAGATCTCTTTATAAATTAGTCATGTCTAAAAGGAAACTTTGGGGTTCAACCTGGGCCCTATTTTTAGATATTTTTTGGTCCAAATCTTTCCTTGGGTCAAAAACTCGAAGCTTGTCTTCGAATGAAGGAATCAGTGTTTTACCTTTTGATTGTTCTGGTCTCTTAAGGAGCAGCCATTAAGTGCCTGTAGTTAATTGGCTTACTGTGTGGTGCTTGAGTGGCCACTCGGGAGGAGATTGCCTCCCTTCGGTAATCAACTCCAGGCTTTGAGTGGGCTGCTGCAGGGAGTCCTGGGGTCCTGGGGCTTTAGCGCTGTAATCCCGTATGTTTTTGCCGCTTGTACAAAATTTGGACTCAAAAAGATCTGAAAAATATGGCCCATGTTGAAAAAGTCATGAACTTTCCCTGGAAAAAGCATTTGCGGCAGTTGTTTCCAGCTGTGTGTGTGTGCGTGTGCGCGTGTGTTTGTTTCTGTGTGGAGGAGGATTTGTGGGGAACTTGTGGCATCCTGCTGGGCTAAATTGGCTTTTAAGCATGTAGGATGAAGGTGGAAAATATCTAGTTAAGACAGGCCAATCATAGACTCAGTTTTTCATTAACTCCAATTTCTTTAAGTGCCCCCACTTCTGCAACATGTTTGTAAATGTGTCTAATTCAAACCAAACATGTTACTTGTGTGCTGTGTGTGTGTGTGTGTTTATGCGTCTTTGTGAGACTGTGTGTGTGTGTGTGTGTGTGTGTGTGTGCGTGTGTGTGTGTGTGTGTGTGTGTGTGTGGGTGTGTGTGGTTTTTTTTCATTAAGGTGTGCAATGTTCATAAGAAGTGCTGCTGGTCACTAGCCGTCAGTGAGGATAGCCGGTACCTGCTAACAGCTGGATGTAACACGCTTAAGGTGTGGGACTACAACATGAGCCTCGACATCAACTCTCAGGTAAACCTCACACACACACTCACTCACACAAACACACTTACTCAAACTCACTCACACACACTCACTCGCACTCACACTCACACACACTCTCACACTTTCTAACACTCACTTACTCACACTTGTGACATAACGTGATTAATCTTACATAAATGCATTAAGTGTGTGTGTGTGTGTGTGTGTGTGTGTGTGTGTGTGTGTGTGTGTGTGTGTGTGTGTGTGTGTGTGTGTGTGTGTGTGTGTGTGTGTGTGTGTGTGTGTGTGTGTGTGTGTGTGTGTGTGTGTGTGTGTGTGTGTGTGTGCGCGCGCGTGCGCCAGGTGTTCATTGGCCACTCTGAGCCCATCAAACAGGTGAGCTTTACACCAGATCAGATGGGTGTGGTCTCTGTGGGCGACGCCCTCTTCTTCTGGGACTTCCTGGCACACCCTCAAGAAGCAATGCTTCGGTAGGAATCCAACACACACACACACACACTTATGCACACATACATACATTAGTGCTGTAGCGATGCGTCGATGATGTTGACGCGTCGATTTCGAAATTACGTCGACGCCATGTTTTTACGTTGACGCTTCGCCACATACACGTGGTTGACCCAAACAGAAACAAACATTGCGCAAGGACTGAGAGAGCAGAAACCCAGGGAATTGCTTGGCGCCATTAGTTGACATTGGCGATCTAACATAGTGAATCATGATGCATACTATAAGCTGGCCAACACCATGAGTTAGCTCTCTGTGCCGTTTGTTCGTGCTTGGTTGCCGTGTTCTACAGCCGTAAGTTAACGTTAACTTAACTGACACACTAGTAGCTAGCTAACGTTAACTACTAGCAACAAAGCACGAACAAACTGCACGGAGAGGATAGTTAGCTAGCACCACCGAAGTGCGCAGAGCTCAAGCTACACAACACACTAAACAAACGTTAAATGAATGTACCCAACGTTACTTATTGTCCCCTTCACGAGAGACAATGGCGTGCGTTTCTATCTCCATTCTCAAACGCACCCCATTGTCTCTCGTATTTAACGTTTGTTCAGTGTGTTGTGTAGCTTGAGCTCTGTGCACTTCAGTGGTGCTAGCTAACTATCTTCTCAGCTCTCCGTGCAGTTTGTTCGTGCTTGGTTGCTAGTAGTTAACTTTAGCTAGATACTAGCGGCTAGACAGCTGTGTCAGTTTAGTTAACGTTAACTTACGGCTGCAGAACACGGCAACCAAGCACGAACAAACGGCACAGAGAGCTAACTCATGCTGTGGTCATTTACGAGTCAATCACATAACATTAGACTAACGTTGGCCAGCTTATAGTATGTATCATGATTCACTACGTTAGATCGCCAATGTCAACTAATGGCACCAAGCAATGTCCAGGCCAGGGCTGCACATAAGATGGTGCGCAGTGCTCATGAATGAATTAATGTTTTTATGAGCACTGAAAACATTTAAATTCATGAGCACCACATCCAAGTGTGATAGGGCTCATTTGAGTACCAAACATTTTGACTGTGCCTCTAGATAAACATGAAATGAATTGTTGGACTTTTGCTGTGCAAAACGGTGCTCAATAAAGTATATTATTAAGATTTTTTTTGGTATTTATTTGAGATACATTATGGTTTTAATCGAGCAACAGAAAAATAATCGTTAGACTAATCGTCCAATTAGTGGTTAGATAAGTTGACTAATCGATAAAATAATCGCCAGATTAATCGTTTAGAAAATAATCGTTTACCCTCAGCCCTAACATACATACTTAAGAACAAACACTGCAGTAGACAATTGCAAAGATGTAGTGGTATATTGATATAATGAAAACTTTTTCTCCTTTCTCTCTCTCTCTCTCTCACTTTCACCCTCACCCTCATCCATAGGTCTCCTGCCATCCTGGTGTCTCCTCCCAAAGCAGGTATACTTATCAGACTTCACAGTTGAATCATTTTCTAAACCTGTGATTATTACAGAAGAATTTCCCTTAATGAAGTTTACATTTTGATTGGTTCAGGCCCGTCAGGTGACTCGGGGGCATTGACCAATGGAATGCTGCAGTCCAATGGGATGCCTCGAGGCCCAGCCCCCCTTCCCTCATTGGGCATGAGCTCCATTGAGAGGCCGGCACATGATGGTTAGTGTCCTCTCGGGAGAGGGGCCTCTGTCATTCAAATCTTCTTGGAATGTGTCCTGCCCATTTAAAATAAGGATTAAAAATAGTGTGTGTGTGTGTGTGTGTGTGTGTGTGTGTGTGTGTGTGTGTGTGTGTGTGTGTGTGTGTGTGTGTGTGTGTGTGTGTGTGTGTGTGTGTGTGTCTACCTGTGTTTGTGTACCTGTTTGTGTATAGCTCTCGAAGTCTTGTCTCTGAATGAGGATGCTGATCTACCACGCAGCCCCTCCCCTTTACCAGCTCCCAGCCCTGCCCCCAAACACGCTTCCTTCCTTAGAGTCACTCAGAGGTCAGGGGGTGGAGCATCTCCAGAGCAGCCAGCCAATCAGAACAGGGAAGAGCACCTTGGGAACTCCTCAAAGGCGGAGCGTCCTGACTGCTACAAACACTTCACGCCTCGTTATAACACCTCTACCTCAGAACAGGTACCGTCCCTCCATCCAATTTCATTCCTCCACCAGTTCAGTCTTTCTTTTTACCTGGTCGGTTTTATAAGATGTTGCCCAGAACTCTGTGTTTCTTCCACAGAGTGCTGTGGCCCCTCCCACTGGAGAGGAGGGCCTGAGACTGAAAGCTGTGATTGGCTATAATGGTAATGGGCGTGGCAATATGGTATGGAACCCAGACACAGGTGAGTGATGTCTGTACTTGAGTTAAGTTTTGTGAATTGTTGCGTTGCGTTATGTTATGTCAGTCCTTCCAGGGTTGTTGTGATTTTTGCAGCCAAAACTAACTGAATTTGCTGCGGGAATTCTCAAAATGTTTTAATTACAGTTGTGGTGATTTTGAGTTTGAGTTATTTGTGGAAATATTGCAGTAATAAGCTTGGAATTGTTGGACATCCTTGAATTTGTGAAAATGCGATTCCTTAGTCCTCAAGGGACTGTTAGGTGTGTGGGTGATTTGGAGGGGGAGAGGAGAGGGATGGTTCCCTGTTTGTGTTTTTGTCCTTGTGTTTGTCTTTACTTCTGCCAGTGTTTGTCCTGATTGTGTTGTGTGTTGGTAGATTCTCGTTCTGTGTATGTGTGTGTGTATGTCTGATATACAGCGGGTAAAATAAGTATTGAACACGTCACCATTTTTCTCAGTAAATATTTTTCCAAAGGTGGTATTGACATGAAATTTTCACCAGATGTTTGTAACAACCCAGGTAATCCAAACATACAAAGAAAACCAAAACAAATTAGTTCAGAAATTAAGTTATGTCTAATAATATGAAATGACACAGGAAAAAAGTATTGAACACGCTTACTGATATTTATTGAATACTTTGTACAAAAGCCTTTGAAAGCTTCAAGACGCTTCCTGTATGGAGAAACTACTTGTATGCATTGCTAAGATGTGAGTTTGACCCATTCTTCAACACAAAAAGGCTTCAATTCTTGAAAGTTCCCTGGGCCTCTTCTATGAACTCTGATCTTCAGTTCTTTCCATAGATTTTCAATTGGATTCAAGTCAGGTGATTGGTTTGGCCATTCTAGCAGCTTTATTTTCTTTCTCTAAAACCAATTGAGAGTTTCCTTGGCTGTTCATTGTCTTGCTGAAATGTCCACCCTCGTTTCATCTTCATCATCCTGGTAGATGGCAGCAGATTTTAATTAAGAATGTCTTGATACATTTTTTCCATCCATCCTTGCTTCAATTGTGTGACATTTGCCAGTACCATATGCTGAAAAGCAGTCCCACACCATGATGTTCCCACCTTCAAACTTCACTGTTGGGGTGATGTGCAGTGCCATGTCTCCTACAAACATGGTGTGCATTATGTCATCCAAAGAGTTCAATTTTGCTCTCATCTGACCAGACCATATTCTCCCAGTATTTCACAGGCTTGTCCAAATTTCGTGCTGCGAACTTTAAACGAGCTTCAACATGCTTTTTCTTCAGCAATGGAGTCTTATGTGGAGAGCGTGCATACAGGCCATGGGGGTTGAGTGCATTACTTATTGTTTTCTTTTAAAGAACTGTACCTGCAAATTCCAGGTCTTACTGAAGCTCTCCACGAGTGGTCCTTGGCTCTTTGACAACTCTTCTGATAATTCTTTTCACTCCTCTGTCAGAAATCTTGCGAGGAGCACCTGGTCGTGGCCAGTTTATGGTGAAATGATGTTCTTTCCACTTCCAGATTATGGCCCGAAACAGTGCTCACTGGACTATTCAGAAGTTTAGAAATGCATCTGTAACCAATGCCATGAGTATGTCTTGCAACAATAAGGTTGCAAAGGTCTTGAGAGAGCTCTTTGCTTTTACCAATCATGAGTTGCTTCTTGTGTGACACCTTGGTAATGAGACACCTTTTTATAGGCCAGCAGTTGGGATATTAATTTGCACTGACTAGGGGCCAGATTGCCTTCTAATTACTGAAAGATTCCAGCTGTTTTTTTGGCTTTCCATGCCTTTTTGCACCTCCCTTTCTTCATGTGTTCAATACTTTTTTTCTGTGTTATTTCACAGTAATACACATTACTTAATTTCTGAATGTATTTGTTTTTTTTCTTTGTATGTATTGATTACTTGGGTTGTTACCAACATGTGGTGACAATTTCATGACAATAGCACCTTTGGAAAAATGTTAACTGAGAAAAATGGCGACGTGTTCAATACTTATTTCACCCGCTGTAGGTCTGTTTTCATACACCTGCGGCTGTGTGTGGGTTTATGTCTGTTTGTGTACACCTGCGGCTGTGTGTGTGTCATAAGTCTGTTTGTGTACACCTGCGGCTGTGTGTGTGTGTGTTGTAGGTCTGTTTGTGTACACCTGCGGCTGTGTGTGTGTTGTGGAGAACCTGCACACGGGCTCTCAGAGGCACTGGCTCGGACACTCGGAGGAGATCTCCACCCTCGCCATTTCCCATGATGCACAGGTACAACACTGACACTGACATCACACTTGACACATGACTACCTCTTTAGGGGATATTAGACCGTGTAGTGGAACAGGAACATTAGATGAACACCACATTGGATTGTGGTTGGGCTGTGAATGTGGCAGACTTTAATTCAGTGTTTTTTGTTGTTGTTGTTGTTGTTGTTATTGAAGTCACCATTGAGCTTTGTGGGAGGCAACTGTTACCACGATTTTGGGAAGTTGTTAAGTGTGTGGGGTTATGACATTGAAAACGTGCAGATTTGTATTTTTGTTTGATTACGTTTGTGCAAAGTGTAACAGGTGTAACAGTGCTTTGAAGTTCTTTGTTGTGATTGGTTGATCAGTTAGTGGCATCAGCATCTGGGAGCTGCACCTCAACAAAGAGCCTCATCTGCATATGGAATGCCCTGGATGGTTCCCGTAGAAACAGTATGTCGTTTCACAAGGGCGCCGTGCAGAGTATGGCCTTCTCCAGGGATGACCGCTACTTCCTGTCTGTAGGTCAGTGTGTGATGTCACATCCTGTTAAACCCCCTGAAGGTTTCAGATGTTATTCTGACGTTCATTGCAATGATGGCCCATGCAATGATTTGACACTAAAATCATTCCAGTCACAACTTATTGCTGAGCTCATATCCTGTTCTGATGTGATATCCTTCTCTGTTTAAGACTTTATCATGTTGAAAACTATGATGTATATAGCTCTGGCTACGAGTATTTTTAGAAGGAACTTGGAAATAAGCTCAGTGTTGTCTTGAATGTGTCATATATGTGCTTCCAGTGATCGTATCCTGTCATGACATTACATCCTGTTTTGGATGCAGGTGACTTCAGTGAGCAGGAGGTGGCGCTGTGGAGCGGGAGCTGCTTTGAGCTGCTGTGTCACGTGACGGCGCCGTGGGCCCTCCACGAGGCCCGCTTCAGCCCCACCACTGACGGCCTGCTCGCCTGCACAGGAGATTCTGGAATTCTCTTTTGCAGCATACACACACATGGTGTGCAGACAGAACTCCAGGTACGTCTACACACACACGCATGCACGCGCAGACACATGGGCTCCTACACACAAACACACATACGCTCACATTCACATATACCCGCATACATAGGTACACATGTATTATTACAAACACATGCAAACATACACTCTTTCTCATTTTCTGTCTCACACACATTGTTTGGTCAAGGCTTTCGGGTTATTAAAAAGTGACATTATAGTGTTTTGAAAATGTATTATATCTGAACACCTGGTGCCATAAATCACGCACCACCTCTCCTGATCTGAACACACTCCTGTTTTGAACACACTCCTGATCTGAACACACACTCCTGATCTGCACACAACACAGGTGCAGAGTGTGTGTGTGCCTCTTCTGATCTGAACACACTCTCCTGGTCTAAACATACTCTCCTGATCTGCACACAGGTGCAGAGTGTGTGTGTGCCTCTTCTGATCTGAACACACTCTCCTGGTCTAAACATACTCTCCTGATCTGCACACAGGTGCAGAGTGTGTGTGTGCCCGATGATGTTGGCGACGCTGAGCTGACATCTCTGTGCTTCAACGCCAATGGCCTGCTCTTCACAGGCACGAGTGGAGGACAGGTGTGTGTGTGGGACTGCAGCACACACCGCTGCTTCATGAGCTGGGAAGCCGACGAGGGAGAGATAGGTCAGTCTGTGTATGTGTGTGTGTGTGTGTAGTTTGTCCCTTTATATGTGTGTGTAGTATGTCTCTTTATATGTGTGTGTGAGTGTGTGTGTAGTATGTCTCTTTATGTGTGTGTTTCTGTGTGTGTATGTGTGTGTGTGTAGGTGTGTGTGTAGGTGTGTGTGTAGATGTGTGTAGTATGTCTCTTTAAGGGTTGCAAGGTGTATTGATACTACAAAAGGTACCGCAGTACCCTAACGTTAACATTTTTGGGATATTTTTAGTATGGATACTTCATTAATAGCGTGCAATCAGAACGCACTCGCTGTTCCCCTCCCTGTAGGCTGCCTGCATGCATTGGCTGCGTAGGCGGGGCTGCTAGCTCTCACATATGTAGCAGGCAGCCGTCACTCACAGTCAGCGAGTGATTGCAGGGGAGACATGGCCGTCCTTCCTTGGCTTGTTGATAAAAAAGATGCCAGAAGTGAAATCTGGAATTATTCCGGTTCCGGATACATCGCAGAAGGTGAAGGAAAGTCCACTGACACACAGAGACCCGCCTACAAAAAAATGTTTCAGAGCGACTAAGACAAAGGGAGGCAACACGTCTAACATGGCAGCACACCTCATAGACAGCCACCCAGAACTTAACAAAGAGTTCATAGAACGACAGGTTAGCAAATGTGAATGCAAACATGAATACCCCCAATCTCACCCATATACAGCCTAACACGAGTAACCTTAGCCTAGTTTAGCAACAAGCCAACAGAATTTTGAAGATGCGTAGGACAATGATCATAATGCAGTGTGGTTAACGTAATGAAAACGCATTTTTCACACTAGTAATTTTAGCTGCCATAATATGAAAAATATGCATTTAATCTTCCATCAGTAATGGTCATGTTTATTATTTCAGAAGGCCCTTTTTTAGGGATAGGTTAGCCGAAGGTATATCGGATGGCCCTATTGCATGTAGCCTCGTTTAAGACGTTAATCTAGTTTTTAATTTGGCTGCAAGAACGTAGCCCAATTCATTGTCAAAATTAAACTTTAGAGAGGAAACGCTATACATGATTTACATGACAAAATAACCTACCATTTCACTTATGTGGCCTGTATGATGATGAGATCAGAATGAACACAAATGTGCACCAAATGAAACAGGAATTGATGTAATAGGCTTAATGCTAGTGGAGCCTGAGGGGGGATCTTGAGCTAGTTCTTTTTATTTTTAGGGTTAGGGTTAGCGGGCAAAAAAGGGACATATACAGATGTTTTATTTATTACTATTAAAGATAAATATGCTAGTATCGTATTGTATTTGTGGTAGCGTATTGTATTTGTGGTATTGTATCGAATTTGTGGTATCGAGTATCATGATATTTATGGCAGGTATTGTATCGAAGTCATAATTTTGTTATCTTGACAACCTTAGTCTCTTTATATGTGTGAGTGTGTGCATCTGTTCTTATCTCTATGCGTTTGTGGCATGTGTGAGCGTTTAAGAAATTGTTAGTATCTGTGTGTGTGTGTGTGTGTGTGTGCCTGTGCGTGCGCGTGTGTGTGTGTGTGTGTGTGTTTGTGTGTGCGAGCGCGCATTAAATTGTCAGCTTCACTGATTTGTTTTCTTTCCACACTGTAATAAGAGAACATAACATTAATTAGATGGTGTTAATTTGAGTCAGTGAAGGCGCATTGGATGGTATATGGTAATATATTGGTCTGTGTTACCAAATTAGTTAGTCAAACTCCGTAATGAACACCAGACGGAGGATATTTGATTCTGTTGATTTGAACATTTGAACGGTTACTAACTCATACAATCCCTGCTCCACTGATGGCTGGGTCGATAGTTATTCGGTGAACTCCTCAATTAAGCTGACACTTCTCCCTGCTTTTTACCCACAATCCCCCTCTTCATCCTCCTCCTCTCTCTTTTGCCTTTCGTCTCTTTTCTTCATAATCCATCGCTGATTGGCTGCTTGGCCCTCTTTCTTTGTCACAGCAGCTTTTTATAGGGTTCCTGTGAATGGTAACGATATCCTTGTAACCGGAACTACCCACAAAATGTCCGCCTTTTCCCCACCCTAATTACACCACCATGTTTTTTCCTACCCAGGTGCCTGAAAAGCCCTTAGTAGAGCCACTTCATCAAGAAGCCTTCCTCACTTTATGATACCTCCCCCCCAATCACAGTGTCATTCCCAATGGCCATTACATTGGTTGGGTATTTTTTTTCTTTCTTTTTCTTTTTTTTTTAAGGAAAATCTCCTCCGTTCTTTCTCCATATCCTTTCTTCTCCTCTCAGACTTGACAAGTCATCTAACCACCTCGCTTTGGATAAAAGTGTTTTGAAAGTAAAGAAATACAAATATAAATGTCGAAATGTCATTCCAACAGGACTTTTTTGACAGGTAAATTAAACTAGCCATTGTCTGTCAAGCAGGAACTGCATCACCGTCTTCATTGTAGTCTGGAACTGTTCTATTGGATTCAAATTCATGCAAGTGTTTAGACGTCATAAAACGAAGATCATTTTGCAAGACACAGCTACCTTAAAGTAACGCTATGCAAAAACTCAACAGGTGCGGCCAAATACTTTTAACCATATAGTGTATATCCATCTATGATTACCCATCAACAAAACCATTGATCTGGCTATTGCAAAATCCATCTGTTTAGCTTTTCATCCACTGTTGTACACACACACACACACACCTCACACACACGCCTACCTGTCTAGGCTCTCTCTCACTTAAGCTGCAAGACTTAAAGTGTTTTTTAAGTGTTCCATCTGTATACATTCGTATGAAGAGAAAAAGAATGTGTTTGTAAATAACCTTCAACAATATGTGTGTTTATGTGTCGGTCTGTCTGTCTGTCTGTCTGTCTGTCTGTCTGTCTGTCTGTCTGTCTGTCTGTCTGTCTGTCTGTCTGTCTGTCTGTCTGTCTGTCTGTAGGGGTGCTCCTGTGCTGTGGGAACAGGCTGGTGTGTGGAAGCAACAGCAGGCGTTTGAGGCTGTGGTCAGTGGCAGCCGTCCAAGCCCTTAGACCCCAGGGGACAGAGAGGTCACAGGACAGGTACCACAGACACACAAATTCCAACTCAGTGTATGCACTTACAAACACACAAACAGACACACACACAGAGACACACCCATAATGATGCACGGATATGCAACATGCACTGCCTACGTTAGGTTGCTAGCATGCTAGCCTATATAGTGGGCGATGTCGTACTGTGAGTGGTTTTCGTTTACATTTTTGCGGGCACAGAACTGCACAGTGCATTGCCTTTGCGTCTACGTGGAGCGACAGACGTGCTTATCTGTCCTACACATACTATATACTATATATATATACGATAGAACTTGATTTGAAGATGAATAGCCACTGGATCTCTGAGACGATGTAAGGTTGTTCTGGGGGATTTTAGGTTAACTGTACAACAGGCAGAAGCAGGCTTTTAGCTAGGATTTTTTGAGTGGGGGTCCATTATGTAATTGAACCTAACACGGCGAAGCCCCGGTGACCCAGCAAAACTAGGGGGGTCTGGGGGCATGCTCCCCCATAAGATTTTTTTTGAAAAGAACCTTTTAAATAGTGTCCTCTAGTGGGTTTAAGGAAGATAAATTAACAAATTTAGATGTATTATATGGCATAAACATATTGAAGACATCCGCTGAGATTTTGTTTTGGATATGTCGAAGCAGGAGCACCCTGACCTGGGAGAGAACGCTTAGGAGCAGCTATACCCTTTGCCTCCACATATTTATGTGAGGACTCCTTCTCTGCAATGACTGTGATCAAAACAAAGCAGAGAAACAGACTGTGCCTGGAGAAGAGCCTAATCACAGCAGTTGCCTCCCTTTTTTTGAAAATAACCTTTTAAATAGTGTCCTCTAGTGGGTTTTAGGAAGAGAAATTAACGAATGTAGATTTAAAATATGGCACAAAAATAAACATATTGAAGACATCTGCTGAGATACAGTACTGTGCAAAAGTTTTAGGCAGGTGTGAAAAAATGCTGTAAACTAAGAATGCTTTCAAAAATAGAAGTGTTAACAGTTTATTTTCATCAATTCTTCATAAATTAACAAAATGCAGTGAAGGAACAGAAGAAAATTCTAAATTAAATCAATATTTGGTGTGACCACCCTTTGCCTTCAAAATAGCATCAATTCTTCCAGATACACTTGCGCAGTTTTTGAAGGAACTCGGCTGGTAAATTGTTCCAAAAATCTTGGAGAACTAACCACAGATCTTCTGTGGATGTAGGCTTCCTAAAATTCTTCTGTCTCTTCATGTAAACCCAGACAGACTCGATGATGTAGAGATCAGGGCTCTGTGGGGGTCATACCATCACTTGCAGGACTTTCTGTTCTTCTTTAAGCTGAAGATAGTTGTTAATGACATTGGCTGTATGTTTGGGGTTATGTTCCTGCTGCAGAATACATTTGGTGCCAATCATACGCCTCCCTGATGGTATTTCATGATGGATTAGTATCTGCCTGTATTTCTCAGCATTGAGGACACCATTCATTCTGACCAAATTTCCAACTCCACTTGCAGAAATGCAGC
This sequence comes from Sprattus sprattus, assembly GCF_963457725.1. Classification (NCBI taxonomy): domain Eukaryota; kingdom Metazoa; phylum Chordata; class Actinopteri; order Clupeiformes; family Clupeidae; genus Sprattus; species Sprattus sprattus. Next base: position 44,209,747 of record NC_137922.1, on the reverse strand, counting down.
CCCAAACTGGAAAGGAACCTCCACCATGCTTCACTGTTGCCTGCAGACTCTCATTATTGTACCTCTCTCCAGCCCTTCGGCGAACAAACTGCCTTCTTCTACAGCCAAATATTTCTAATTTTGACTCATCAGTCCAGAGCACCTTCTGCCATGTTTCTGCACCCCAGTTTCTATGTTTTCGTGCTTAGTTCAGTCACTTGGCCCTGTTTCCTTGTCGGGGTAGAGCTTTTTGGCTGCAACTCTTCCATGAAGACCACTTCTGGCCCGACTTCCCTGGACAGTAAATGTCTGTACCTGGGTACCACTGGTTTCTGCCAGTTCTGAGCTGATGCCACTGCTTGAAATCTTCCGATTTCGAAGGTAAATAAGCTTGATGTGTTTTTCATCAGCTGCATTAAGTTTCCTTGGCTGACCACTGCGTCTACGATCCTCAACGTCTTCTTCAAAAGAGCTTGAACTGCACATTTTGAAACCCCTGTCTGCTTTGAAATCTTTGTCTGGGAGAGACCCTGCTGATGCAGTATAACTACGTTGTGTCTTGTTGCTGTGCTCAGTCTTACCATGTAAATGGATAAAAAATAAACATTTATTGTTTACATTTTTCAAAGCATTCTTAGTTCATAGCATTTTTTCACACCTGCCTAAAACTTTTGCACAGTACTGTAGGTGCTAATTATAGTTAATGTCAGATATCCTCTGTTCAATTTTCAAACTCCCTCACTACATGACAAATGATACGATGCCAACGTGACCGTTTCAGAGTACTTCATACATTTAAAAAAAAGCCAAGTCTGTTTCTCTGACTGACGTCTCAATTCAAAGTATGTACCTTGTGCTTGCACAGCTCTGTGCCTTTAGGAACTCCTGGGCTATGTTAGCATTGTGTGTGGAGAGAAGGCGCTGTCAGGCGCTCCAAGTTTGAGGCTTTAAAATGCGACAGTGACGTCTGGCATATTAAGCAGAGAGGTTTTCCATTTCGCTCCGCAAATAATTCCTTCCATTCAGGCAAGAACGTGCGGTGTTTATCTTCATATTTTCGTTTAGCTTTACGCTTTTCTGGATACATGGCATTCTTTTAGTAGCAACTACTAGTCTGGCTAGTAACTCTCTGGGTGCACACATTAGAATGTTTCATGTTTGGAACATTAACGTCACTTGAAGACATCTCTCAAGATCGCGTGATGACACAATATACATGAATAAATACCCCATTCAAATCGGACAGCTTTTTGTCTGTATTTCGTGCAAAATATGCATTTTAGATGTTTATTTTACGATATGAAAATTCTGTACACCAAGAGAAAAGTCAGTGAGCAGCACTCGCGCTGGAGCCGAGCCACACGTCAGCCGGCAAAGAGCTGCATGCGGCTCGCCACCCCTAATAGCGGTAAACTGTTGTTTTACGTGTTACAACGTGATTACGCTCATTAACGTTTGAACAATGTTGAGAGTTATTGTGAACACGTTTAAAAAAAGTTTGACTGAGTGAAAAAAGGGACGAAAAACTTAAGGCGTCTGTAGGGCGTCTGCCTAAAAGTACTGCGTCCAATTTCTTATTATTTTAGAACAGTGCGTCCAAAAGACGCACCGACGCATGCCTAGCTAAAAGCCTGGGCAGAAGATGGTCAAACAGACTCTCAACAGATGAATGCAGTAAAGTTTTGAGCTGACATGATATTCTTTAAACATATACACATTAATAAATAAAAGATAACTGTATCACAAACATATTTTTTATGGGCTGTGTCTTGGCTTAATCAGAACATATCAGACAGAAATAGCGGTAACACTTTCTATGAAGCCCAGCGTTATAAGGCCCTTAAGGGCATTATAAGGGCCTTAATAATGACTTATAATGAAGCTATAAGTCATTGTAGCAATCGCTATAACTACGTATAATGTCTTCATGATGACTCATAACCACCTTTATGATACATCATATCAGTTCATTATTAATGGTTATTATAATTAAAGGCGGAATAATGCATTATAAATATGTGATCGTCAGTCTATCTGTAGGTTATCAATTTCTATGAAGCCTGCCTTTATAAGGTCATATAAGGACATTAATGATGACGTTAAATAGTAGCTATAAGTCATTGTAGCACTCTTTATAACTATGTATAGCATCTCCACAATGACTCATAACCACCGCTCTGATACACTATGTCAGTTAATTATAAATGGTTATAATCTAAGATAGAATGATGCATTATAAATATGTGATCGTAAGTTTGTGTGTGTCATCATGAATCCTATGAAGCCTGCATTTATGAGGCCCTATAAGAACATTCATAATGCCTTCAAAAAGTAGCTTTAAGTCATTGTAGCACTCATTATAACTATGTACGTAGGTCTTCACGGCACATCGTAACCACCTTTGTGATATATAATGCATATTCATTAATGGTTTATTAGTATGGTGACTAGGCTGCTATACAGACATAGAATATGATAAATATTCTACATGTGCCACATGTTTCTATAAGTGGACTTTGTCAGCTTTAAGTAAAGTGACAAAAGGGTAGTGTTGTTATGAACAGATATAAGATTCGATAAGTGGACTTTGTCAGCTTTAAGTAAAGTGACAAAAGGGTAGTGTTGTTATGAACAGATATAAGATTCAATAAGTGGACTTTGTCAGCTTTAAGTAAAGTGACAAAAGGGTAGTGTTGTTATGAACAGATATAAGATTATTATAAGATAAGACATTATGAACTTGTAAAAACAAATGAGTGCTCTGACAGTAAATACAACAGGATACAGATGAAAACCCTTTTATTTGTAATTCAGCACTTGCTGAACATAGCACAGAGCATTGATAGCAACAAACTTGCTGTAGACAAGTTATTCATTATGTGAGTCATGAAATGTTGTAATGTGCACAGCCACAACGGCCACCGTGTTGCGATCCACCCCTACAGAATGGACTCCCATTCTTGAAGGCTTCCCGGGCGGCCACATATCTCAAAATAACTCCTTTGGTGTTCCTTGCTAAACAGAAAGAGGCATAAGAAGAAAAAGGTACATGTTCATATACCTGAAAAAGTTAATCAAAACACCAATCAGAACTTGATGGTAAATTCCAGCAAAGCAACATCAACATATCTCAAATGCTTTCTTTTTTAAAGCCACAGCACACCCTCTCATTGCATTTTATACAGAAACCTTCATTACTATGAAACCTATTATGTTCTTACTGAAACCAATGTGAAAGCATTTGCCTCATATGGTTTTGTATGGTTAAAGAAAGCAAAGCAAAGCTGCCCTCACTTATTTTCACTGAAAAAACATATGAATATTCTCTTCCTTACAATTTGTTACAGGTTGCTTTCTTGTCTTTTTTATATTGCTACTTACCCCAGTGTCCTCTGCTTTACCTGTAATATCATAGTCTACACTACAACACAGCATTTTTCTTTTCAGTAACCTTGCTTGGTCTAATCACAACTTACTTCGAACACGGCTGTGCGTATGGCTTTCAGAGTCTAGCTGCTCTGGTCGAGTTGATTTACACCATTATTTCTTCTTTTGCTTCCCTTTATTTTTCCTGGGTGGCTCCCTAGATGAATCTGACAGAGAAGACTCGAGGTCTTGGGGACTTTCGAATGAGCTTGAGATTTCACAAAACAATCAAGAAATATTTAGTAGCAGGAATTACCAAGGTTACATCATTAAATTAACCACTGCACAACGATGTCATCAGTAGAAAAATACCTGCTTGCTTCCTAATTTTCTTTTTTTAAACTATATCCTGTATCAGGGCATGTTTCTTCGCCAGCTCCTCCTGGAAGTAGACCACTTGTCTTTTTTGGAGAAGTTCAATCATCTCCTCCCTCTCCATTTCAGCCTCCATCTTTATTTTAAGCACCGCAATTTCATTTATATGCATTACAACATTTCAAAAAGAGAGAGAGATGCAGTGCTTAAAGAATGCCATGACAATCCTGCAACAGGTGGTCATTACGGTGAACAAGGCACTATAAATAAAATAAGAGACACTTACTTTTGGGAGACTATTCAAAGTGAAACCAGTAAATGGGTCAAAGGATGTCCACGGTGTCAGATGTGCGACAAAATTAGAACAGTGGCCCCCGTGTTAAGACCGATTGTAGTGTCCCAGCCGTGGACTGTTTTGGGTATAGATTTAATAGGACCACTCGCAACTACCAAATCGGGGATGAAGTATGCGATTACAATTACAGACCTGTTCACCAAGTGGGTTATAGCAAGGCCCCTTGTTAACAAGAGTGGCCCAGAGGTAGGCGATGTCATAACACGTGTGCTCATGGAAAATGGACATGTTAGGAAGATCATTACAGATCGAGGTCGCGAGTTTGTTAATGATCTCAACAAGGGTATATTTGAGAAGTTCAGAGTTGAGCATGCCATTGCGTCGGCGTATCATCCACAGATAAATGGGCCCCGAAATGGGCCATGTATAAAATGCAATGAGAGGGTGTGCTGTGGCTTTAAAAAAGAAAGCATTTGAGAAATGTTGATGTTGCTTTGCTGGAATTTACCATCAAGTTCTGATTGGTGTTTTGATTAACTTTTTCAGGTATATGAACATGTACCTTTTTCTTCTTATGCCTCTTTCTGTTTAGCGAGGAACACCAAAGGAGTTATTTTGAGATATGTGGCCGCCTGGGAAGCCTTTAAGAATGGGAGTCCATTTGATGCTGTAGGGGTGGATCGCAACACGGTGGCCTTTGTGGCTGTGCATTACAACATTTCATGCCTCACATAATTAATAACTTGTCTACAGCAAGTTTGCTGCTATCAATGCTCTGGGCTATGTTCAGCAAGTGCTGAATTACAAATAAAAGGGTTTTCATCTGTATCCTGTTGTATTTACTGTCAGAGCACTCATTTGATTAAACAAGTTCATAATGTCTTATCTTATAATAATCTTATATCTGTTCATAACAACACTACCCTTTTGTCACTTTACTTAAAGCTGACAAAGTCCATTTATAGAATCATATATTTGTTCATAACAACACTACCCTTTTGTCACTTTACTTAAAGCTGACAAAGTACACTTATAGAATCATATGGCAGTTTATAATATTCTATGTCTGTATAGCAGCCTAGTCACCATACTAATAAACCATTAATGAATATGCATTATATATCACAAAGGTGGTTACGATGTGCCGTGAAGACCTACGTACATAGTTATAATGAGTGCTACAATGACTTAAAGCTACTTTTTGAAGGCATTATGAATGTTCTTATAGGGCCTCATAAATGCAGGCTTCATAGGATTCATGATGACACACACAAACTTATGATCACATATTTATAATGCATCATTCTATCTTAGATTATAACCATTTATAATTAACTGACATAGTGTATCAGAGCGGTGGTTATGAGTCATTGTGGAGATGCTATACATAGTTATAAAGAGTGCTACAATGACTTATAGCTACTATTTAACGTCATCATTAATGTCCTTATAGGACCTTATAAAGGCAGGCTTCATAGAAAGTGATAACCTACAGATAGACTGACGATCACATATTTATAATGCATTATTCCGCCTTTAATTATAACCATTAATAATGAACTGATATGATGCATCATAATGGTGGTTATGAGTCATTATGAAGACATTATACGTAGTTATAGCGATTGCTACAATTACTTATATCTTCATTATAAGGGCCTTATAACGCTGGGCTTCATAGAAAGTGTTACCGAAATAGCTGACAGAAAAGTTAAATAATGGTTTGGTGTCTGCAAGCAAAACATATATGTTTCAGTGTTCATATGATCCGTGTTTCTATTGGGCAATCGCACCTGTCACTCAACAGCCCTGCCGTGCTACTGGAGCAGGAGATGCAGCTGGACGGGGCTGTGGTCAGTGCCACCTTCGATGATGTCATGGACATGGGCATTGTGGGCACCACGGCGGGTACTCTGTGGTACATCAACTGGGCAGAGAGCACCAGCATACGGCTCATCAACGGCCACAAAAGCAAGGTGGGTATTTTCCCAATGAGATCTGCCTCGCAATGATGATTAAGATGGCAGTGGCACACAGGTGCATACACACACACACACACACACACACACACACACACACACACATTTACACACATACATACATTCACAGACACACACACACACACACACATATACACACAAACAAACAGTGTCAGGGATGCAGATAAATATCTACTTTTATTGCATCTTTGTATAGTTTAGGCAAATAGTGGACATAACTGCAAATATAGATTACATGGATTGTGAAGCTAAATGTGTTTACACATCTGTCTGTATGCCTGCACACAGGTGAATGGTGTATTGTTTAGTCCAGACGAGAGCCGTTTTGCTACCTGCGGACAGGATGGGAGTTTGAGAGTCTGGGCATCGCCTAGCAACGAACTCCTGGTCCAGTTCCAAGTGCTCAATCAGGTAAGCTTTGGCCAATTGCAGCCCTCGTAGCACGTCAAGTAGAGAATCAGTTTGATCTCAGCATTTCAAGCCCAGGCCCCATTCTCTGATATCCTTAAACCTTCCGTGTGTTTGTGTGTGTGTCACAGAGCTGTGAGTGTGTGTGCTGGAGCCCAGGGAGTTCTGCAGTGTGTGTGTCGGGCGGCTACAGTGATGGAACAGTCCGTGTGTTCAATCTGACCTCGTCTGAGATGGAGCTGAAGCTGCATCCCCATCCCTCCGCTGTCTGTGCCCTGCTCTACTCCTGCCATGGTGAGAGAGAGAGATGGGGGGGGGGGGGGCAAGCTGGTAAAAGAGGGGAAAGAAAGAGAGAGGGAGAGAGAGACTGACTGTGTGTTGAAAAGATACGTTACCCGATATCATTACCATACACCACAAATTACCAGAGTTTTATTAAAACTAAGCTAATATTAAGATTGAGCAGGGACTGAGAGTGTGAGTGAGGGAGGGAGAGCGAGAGAGATGGTTGAAGATGGGAAAGAGAGAGAAAGATGGGGAGGGGAAAGAGAGAGAACGAGAGAGAGAGATGGTTAAAAAGGGAAAGAGAGAGTGTGAGGGAGGGAGAGAGAGAGATGGTTGAAGAGGGGAAAGAGAAAGAAAGATGGGGAGGGGAAAGAGAGAGAATGAGAGAGATGGTAAAAGATGGGAAAGAGAGAGTGTGAGGGAGAGAGAGAGATGGTTGAAGAGGGGAAAGAGAAATAGGGAGAGAGAGAGACTTGAAGATGGGAGAGGGAGAGCGAGAGAGATGGTTGAAGATGGGAAAGAGAGAGAAAGATGGGGAGGGGAAAGAGAGAGAACGAGAGAGAGAGATGGTTAAAAAGGGAAAGAGAGAGTGTGAGGGAGGGAGAGAGAGAGAGATGGTTGAAGAGGGGAAAGAGAAAGAAAGATGGGGAGGGGAAAGAGAGAGAATGAGAGAGATGGTAAAAGATGGGAAAGAGAGAGTGTGAGGGAGAGAGAGAGATGGTTGAAGAGGGGAAAGAGAAATAGGGAGAGAGAGAGACTTGAAGATGGGAAAGAGAGAGTGTGAAAGATGATAATAAAGTGGAGATGGAGAGTGAAGATGATGTAAAGAGAGAGGTAATACAAATGGAGAATGAGCTGAACGGATGTAGAGAATGAGAGGGTGAGCTGGAAGTGGTGAAGAGAGAGATGGAGAGAGAGATGAAAGACATTTGAATATGATGAGTGCAAATGATACTGAGGGAAAGAGAGACCAAAGAGATTTAATAAAAGACAAATAGAGAAAAGAGAGACGGGGAGAGAATGTTTTTTTTTTTTTTTCATTTATGATTATGGAGTCATAGTGTGTCTTTATGAATAGAGTAAGTAAGTCATTTTAGTGTGGGAATGTAAATCTGAGTGAGTGTAGGTCTAGACAGACAAGGTGTGTGTCTGTGACTGTGTGTGCGTGTTTGTGACCTTTTGCTTGTGTTTTCAGGTCTGGTGCTGTTATCAGCAGGACGAGATGGTGTGATCGCTGTCATCTGTCCGGTTACTGGGGCAACTTTACGCATCATTAGCGATCACAAAGGGGCTCCCATCACCACCATGCAAAGTGTCAAAAAACAGGTGTGTGTGTCTGTGTGTTTGTAGGTGTGTGTGTGTTTGTTTTTGCACCTGTGTTGGTGCATGTTAACAGGTTACATTTTTTTCTCATTTTGGAATTTCTTTCTTCTTGATGAGAAATATGATGTGTGTTTGTGTGGGCGCGCATTACGGCTTCTATGTGTATATTAATAGTTCTTCATTTGTTTCCAGTATAAAGACTTTGGGCTTCAGGGTGATGAGCTCTGGTTGGCAGTCAGTTCTGATAGGCGTGTCAGTGTCTGGGCTGCTGATTGGAAGAAGGACAAATGTGAGATGCTTGATTGGCTGAGTTTTCCCGCCCCTGCTGCCCCTGAGGTAAACTAATCTGCCCCTCTCCAGCAGACCGATTGCTTTTACTGTGTCACGTTTACTGAGCCAATCATGATCTGCGTTGTTGTGACGTCATGCTGTGTTTTATCCATCAGAACGGGGAAGTCTTACCACCAAGCCTGGCTGCCTTCAGTCCTTGCGAGCGAGGGGTCCTTGTTTACACTGGCTATGGAGTAACAAAAGAGCTCACGTTCTACTGCCTGAACAAAAAACAGGTCAGAGGTCCTGTAGAATTGAGTGACTGATACAGATAATGCAGACAACTGTTATTGATATTAGATGTATTGAATATTGCAACCACCCATACATTCCTGTATTGATTGAAATCCATACACTGATTGTCTCTCATTCACTCTCTTTCTTTCTTTCTTTCTTTCTTTCTCTCTGTCTCTCTGTCTCTCCTCTTTGCAGGTCCTGAGAACCATTTCTTTGGCAGACTGGGCGCTTTGCCTCAGTCTCTGCTCTAAGGGACGACTACTTGCTGTCGGCTCAAAGCGTGAGTACACACTCTGTCTCTCACATGCATTGCATAAACATACAGTACATACGTATTATACACAGATGTATACGTTAAAGCCCATAGGCCAGGTATGTGATGCCATACACTACTACATCTTAGTTAACCTGTGTTCAGCCATGTCCATTCAGTTATTGACATATAAGTCAGAGTTTGACTTGTTTGTTTTCCTCCCTGTGTGTGTGTGTGTGTGTGTGTGTGTGTGTGTGTGGCAACAGACCGTGTGGTGAAGTTGCTCCACAGCTCCTCAGGTCGTTTTCAGGACTTCACCCCTCACGGTGACTCCATCCAGCTGTGCAACTTCTCCCCTTCAGGAAAACAGCTGCTTACCTGCGCTCACAACGAGATACTCCTCTGGAGCACCCACAACCTTTAACACACACACACACACAATCTCTCAACAGACGTGTACACATGTATCCCACACACACACACACACACACACAACCTCACAGACAAACAAACTTATTCATACTTACACATACAACATGGACACACATACACAGAACATAAATGTGCTTTGCACAAACATGCACACAAACAAGCATACACAGCTATGCAACCGCACAGATAGCAGGATTAAGCTGAGGAATGTTTACTAAGTTTAACACCCAAAGAAGGCACATGCACTACAAGCTACAAATGCATGGGAGGTTGTGCTTTCCCAGGTCTGTTTACTGAAGGTTTTGCTGTTATCTGAGAACCTGAGTGGACAGGTGTCTTGTGTTATGTCCATATATGGTTATACATTGAGACTTTGGAATTTTTGGAATTTTACTGTCAATCAATGTGAATGTTTGTTTTTTAGTGTTGTATACACCTCGAATCTTGTCTGAAAGACATGAGTTTGTCCAAATTGTTTTTAATAAATGTTTTAAAACTTGTTTCAAGTTTCATGTGTGTAAAGAGTGTAAATGAGATGAGAGCTTAGTTGTAGTTTGTTGCCTACTAATTCGTGATGCACAGTATTTTAGGATACTTTTCTCCGTATGATTTCAATAAAAAAAGCAAAAAACATCGAAACGTCATCGTAAGATCCTATTACATAATGGTGATGTGGTGACATCTTCGTTAAAAAAATATATGCATTTTACACACTGTCTTTTGCTATACCAAGCAATGGGCACAGGCATACAGGTAACTTGGTTGTTATTATAGTCTTCTTCACTTCTTTAAACTACAGGCGGAAGACAGCGCAACATTTTTGGCTCGAACCGGAAGTTCCAATAGTTCGTTTCTCCTTGCGAGCTAAAATGGGTCAACCGCTGTCAGTAATTTCCAAGTAAGGTTACATGGCAGCCCCATTAAAGTAACAAAGTAAGACGTTTAAAACTACCAAACCGTCTGAAAGAGGACGGAGACATGAAACGCGATGTTAGGATACTCCTTCTGGGAGAACGTAAGTAATGTATTTTTTTGGGGGGGATCAACTCTGACAAGCCAGCAGGCTAGATTCAATGGATTAGCTTGTGAGCTAACTAGCAATCTGGTAGCTTGATTAACGTAACAATGCAGTTTCTAGATTCGGTCCTTAATAAATATATCGATAAGCTGGCTAGCTGGAGCAGAAACGCATTTGCTGCCATTAGAAAACAGGTTGAGTTTGCCAATTGGAGTGGAGGTGTAACAGTCAATGTTACAAGTCATGGGCATACACTGTTTCGAGATTGTTTCTTTAGTTTTAGTTGTATGAATCAAGTTTGTCACGCTTCAGTGAAATGTTGTTTACTCAGCTGACTTAACCTAGCGATCTGTCAACACGACGCATGGTGATAAATCCCAGCCATCAGCGGTAACGTAAGCTAGCTTCTGTGTGCTAGTTAACTGGCTTGTCCAGTACATTAGCCGGCCCCTAGCTTGAATGGTCGTTTCTGAACAAAAAAGTCATAGAAATACGATTCTAACATATTAATGGGTAGTCGAGTTGTCCGCAAACCATCGATGAAATGACTAGCACTACTGTGAATTTGATGGCAGATCTAATAGTACTGTATTAGCTAGCCTATTCTGACAATTTGACGTCCTGCCAAAGTTTCCACTAGCTCTGATAAACATTTACAGGCTGAATTAAAGACCACTGAAGTGTTCCCCCTTGACACCATGCGAGCAGACCTGTAAAGTTAGTTATGGTATACATTTTTGATATTCCATTCAGCTTGAAACCACTCGTATTAATTAACACCAAAACGTGAACTCGGGGCACGGCCCATATGCAGACGTGACGTCCTGCATGGTCACACAGTACTGCTACAACTCCCGTCAACCTAGTTAACTAACGGGTGTTGGCTCTTGTTTATAGATTGGGAGCTGTTTAACTTGTTCCAGAATTCCTCTTGCGTGGAAATAGGACACAAGCTTCGTCAGTAACTCAAAATCTGACCGCAGTAACGTCAGCAGAGGTAGAAACTGCCGTCCCACAGAATTTGCCTGTAAAAGTTAGCAACGAGATAGTGTATGAATATTGTACAGGTCGAACTGGTTGTTATGGCAATTATCAAAGTGCACTTCTGTAGCTAAGTTAAATACACGGGTAATTACTCAAGGGCATTTCAGATAGTGCTTGCACACCTGTATGACTGCCTGACAGCCAAAGTGCAAAAGCTCTGTATTTCCTTGGCAGTCCCAGGTGTAGTATCGCCCTCAACTGAAGGACAGGAGCTGTATTGACCTGTGAGTCATTATGAAACTCTTAAGCTTAACCTGTTCTCTCTCTTTTCCCTCTCTCTTTTTCTCACATGCACACACAAACACACACGTTGGTCTCTCAATCACTCCAACCCTTGGCACTCACTCCAAACAGCCAAGGTGGGGAAGACTTCTCTCATCATGACCCTGGTGGGGGAGGAGTTTCCTGATCAGGTGAGTGACGGTTCCCCGTCTCCATGACCACTGCTGTAACCGAGTGCTTTGACATCCAACAGTTTAGTGTGAAACACACGGCCGAATGTAGGATTTTGCAGCATGCCAACACAATGGTATAGTGAGTGATTTTTAAGTTTCCATACTTCTACAACAGGCGAAGGTATAATGGCCCAGTTCTCAACACATTTCAAGTACACAAGACATCTCAGCTGTGCACAGATCCATTAACTATCCATTAACTATTACTAGAAGAGCAGTCCCAGGTTGGGAATGATCCTGCTACCCTGTGTTCGAGCTGGATATGCCGGGAGGGGCCATAAACGCATCGATGCTGTCATTCACGTGTCTCCAGGCTGTCAGGGCTTCAGGTTGTCAGGGCTTGACTTATACACCACTGCCCCCCCCCCCCCTTGCCTTTCTTAGTTGCAGAAAAGAAATGTTGCATTTCCCAAAAGCATTTTTTTGTACGATCACCATCACCCAACCACAGTGTCTTACATTTTTTTTGTCTTAGATCTATTCTTAGCAGAGCCTTCAAAAGTCCACTCTTACTCACACTTACTGAGGCATTGCAGGGAGGTATGTCTGTGGCAGGCGTCTATAGCAGACGTGCAGACACTTCATTTATAACATGAATGAAATCACATCAGGCCCCATGGTCCACATACACAGCAGAGGCTTTTTTCAGCGCTGGTTACTGGTAATGAGTTACTGCTGAGGAGCATGTGAGCTGAGTTCTGCCTGCGAATCTTAAATGGTCACCTCTAGATCCCCCAGCGGCAGAGTCCCATGGCTAAAAACACTTGCTGTTTCGTCCATAAAAGTAGAAGTGGAAGTTTTCTTTTTGCAGCCACTTTTCAGTATAACAAATGACTAGGGGTGCAACGGACTAGGGGTGCACCGGGGTGATGTCGCTGTAAATGCGTGGCCATGCTCGATGTGTTTCCACTGTTGTATGGCTTTCTTGTGCCACAGTCAGTGGCGGTTCTAGACCATTTTTACTAGGGGGGCCAAGGAGGGGCCAGGGTTTAACCAGGGGGGCACATAAAAAACCCGCAACAAATTATATTTAAAGATTATAAACTTATATTACTTTAAAAACATATAAACATGTATAACTTAACATTATAAGAATAAGTGCAAGAGAGGTAGGGCCATACAAAATGAACAACAAGTCTTTTACAGTCATTTAACCCACCATGGGCAATGCTGAAATCACTGTTACAGATGTACAGAAGTACAGTGTGCAAGACTGTAATTGTGGTTTACTTTTATAAGACAGGGGTACGTACACCTTTGTATAGTCTGTTGTAAAATGTCTTACATTTTCTTTTTGGGGGGCACTCTCCCTGTGCCCTGTTCCTAGATACACTGAACTGATTAATTTCATTATTGATTAATTCGGTCGGGAGAAGAGATAAAAGCCCGCCCACACTGAAAATTCATTTGTTGACTTACCGAAACAGGTAAATCAGGATGCTCCTGAGGCACACACGCACACTGCCTCACACACGCACAGTCTCTAGGTCCCTCTCCCTCTCTGTCGTGAGCGCGCTACACAGATGCTAACGCAGTTTGGATCACGTCTGTCTCGTGTGCGCGGTCTGGCTCGCTCGCTCTAGATTCCGGGAGATTTTAAGTAATTTGCGGGCATCAAGGAGTCGTTATCAATATGCTGGAGACTCCAACTTCAGGGAGACTTGGGATGTCTGTGTATTCACATAACATCTGGGAAAGTCAACAGGCATAGGATATTTCCATCTTATGGTTCTTGAAAAAAATCTTCTCTGCCTTCATGTGGCAGAAAAATCACCAGCTCAGCCGGTAGACAGTTGTATATCATCACTATGGTTACCACTACAGGCACAGGCAGACTACCAGCTTAAGTTTAAAACCCAGCGATCCATTAATGATAGGGAGCGAGCTAAACATTTAAATCGTAGCTCCTCTCTCCAACAAGCACCACACATGGCAAACTACAGTGCGCTGTTTTAATTTACCCGTGTGGAACGTTGCGTCGCATTAGTACCGCTTTTGGCGCTTGGTGTAAAATCATAATAAATTCATATTTTGTTTTATTTGGTCAGCATGGTCATTTATTTTTTCATAAATCAATCCGCGGATCATGCGTGTGCCGAACTGAAATAGATGATCCGAACGGATCACGGATCAATGATGATCCGTTGCACCCCTACAAATGACTGAGTCCACTCTGTGTTGCCAGGTTTGGTTTGAGTGATGGTGAGTGTGTAAACCTCAAGGTTTACCATAATGGAGTTACGTTTTACATCCACTGTTTGGGTGTTTAGATACAAAATGGGATATGCTCTGGTATGTTATGATCTGTGTGCGTAACCAAGCATTCACTGTTCAATGAAGTGCCTATTCATTGGTGTCTTTGTTTTTTACAATAGATGAGATGCAAGTTACAAATTTACCAAGTTTGAGAACGTACATACATTGATATGCTATCTTTTCCAATGTGTTCATCCAAATCAGTGTTATGTCAATCCTCAACCAATGGGAGCATTGTAGGCAGAATTTCACACTGTATCCAATCTCTCACGTGCCTTAAAAACCACACACGTGGCATGTATTTGGCATTCTCTCCCCCTTTCCAAGCTCTTCACGTCTCGGTGTCTCTCTTCACAGGTGCCACTGCGCGCTGAGGAGATCACCATACCCGCGGACGTCACGCCCGAGAAGGTGCCCACCCACATAGTGGACTACTCAGGTGGGTGCCGTCACTACGGCTGAGTATGAGTGCTGGTGCAGTAACCAGCTTCGCTCTTTGTCACCGCAGACAGAGTGTAGGTGTATTACTCCTTAAGTTTGCAGCCCAGTTGGGGTCTACTCTCTCCTTTCTCTTCAAAGCGACCTGTTCAGAAGCGCCTTTTTACCCACGAATCGGGTGAATTTGCAAATCACAGTTTGACTCCAAAGTTTCCATAATGACCTGGTCCTTGAGGCTAGTTAGAAAAGCTGAAAGCCAGAGTTACAAAAAAAACTCAGTTTGACTCAAAATGTCATTGTGAATCACAGTTTGAGATTTCCATAGTGGCCTAATGCTTGAGGCCAGAGCCCTTGGAGCTTAGGATCACAATTTTTACTCATTTGACTTGAGTCAGCTGACATTCGACATTGTGGCAGGTCTTCATGGTCAACTAAAGAGGGGTCAAGTGAGCGAACAGTGGATGGTTTTAAGTGACTCATTGTCTGAGCTGGTCAGTTCACTGACACTGCAGAGACTCAAAATGGCAAATGTTCATGAAAGCAACCATTTTCCAGCTTATTTTATCATGGAGTATAAAAAAAAGTGAGCTGGCTGGCATTCGATAGTATGCTTTTAGAGCTTGTTTGTAAACAAGCATGCTATATCAAATGTCAGCCTTTGAATACACACACACACACATTTTTGCTCAGAGATGGCTGGCATGAGATGTTTGATGTGAGCTTACGTGCTGTTTATTTCTGTCTGGTCAGCAGAGACCGAACAGACTGACGAGGTGCTGAGAGACGAGATTGTTAAGGTGAGGCGCTGTGTGTGTGTGTGTGTGTGTGTGTGTCGGTGTGTGTGTGTGTGTGTGTGTGTGTGTGTTTGGTATCAGCTTTCAGGTTTATTTATGTTTTGGTAAGCTGTTGCTGTGTAAACTAATATGATCTCATTCTTGTGTGCCATAAAGTGTGGGGCAGTAGTTAGTTCAGAGTTGCTCAGTGCTTCCAGTTCACCTCCATCTCTCTCCATCAACTGGTTGGTTGGGGGGGTGAGGGTCAGTGCTTATAAAGTGTTGGGTGCTGAGAAAGCAGGCAATGATGAAAGTTTGCAGTGGAGTAGTCCCTAGTAGAGTACCAGAAGTCACAGGTTAGGTAACTATGGTGATAATGATGATGATGACGATAAAGGTGGTGATGATGACGGTGGGTTTTGTGTTATCTCCAGGCCAACGTTGTGTGTGTTGTGTATGATGTCACTCAAGAGGAAACCATTGACAAGGTACCTTCCCCTGCTTCTGTTTTTTTTCTGTCTCAATCTTTTCTCTTATATATATATATATACACATCTCTATCGCTCTCTCTCTCTCTCTCTCTCTCTCTGTAGGTGTATGTGTGTGTATATCACACTCTTTGTCTTTCTTTCCATCCTTCTTTGTTTCGTTCTTGTTTTCTTTCTTCCCCATTTGCTCTCCCCCTTGCACACACTTTAAATTGAATGAGTTTGAATTTACATGTCAGGCGTTATTAGGACCACAGAAGGCTTTTGTGTACCAGAGCATCTTTTATCACCACCTGTCATCTCTTTTACTCTCCCTTCTTCTCTTTCTCTCTCTCCCTCTCCATGTTTGTCTCCCTCCCTGTCTTTCGCTCTCTCCCTCCCTGTCTTTCCGTCTTTCGCTCTCTGTCTTTCTCTCTCTCTCTCTCTCTCTCTCCCTATCTGCCCCCCCCCCACCTCTCTGTCTTTATCTCTCCCTCCCCTCTCCCTGTCTGTCTGCCTTTCTCTGCCAGTGTCTTTATCCCCTCAAGTGAATGAAATCCTCTCCTCATGTCTGTTTTCAGATCAGAACCAAATGGATTCCACTGGTGAATGGGGGAGCGGAAAAGGGGAAAAAGTAGGTGTCTAATTTTGCCCTCCACCATTTTTTTCTTGCATGTTACGATGAAGCCTGTAATTTGCTCAACTGCGTGATATACCCCCTTTGTCGCACCCCCACCCCACCTTACTCTCCACCTTTACCCAGAGTTCCCATAATCCTTGTGGGAAACAAGTCCGACCTGCGATCAGGCAGCTCCATGGAAACCATCCTGCCAATCATGAATCAGTTCTCAGAGATAGAGACGTGCGTAGAGGTCAGAGCTTCCTGCCGGGCTGTCTGAGCCACTCGTTAAAGACCTGCTATTTCACTACTGCAAATATCACAGTGTCACATTTTCAAACTCAAAATGTGTGTGTCTGTGTGTGCATGTGTCTGTGTGTGTGCGTTTCTGTGTGTGTGTGTGTCTACAGTGCTCAGCTAAGAACCTGAAGAACATCTCCGAGCTGTTCTACTACGCCCAGAAAGCAGTTCTGCACCCGACCGCTCCCCTATATGATCCTGAGGACAAACAGGTGGGGCTGTGTATTGGAAAGAATATGGCTATACGATACATATCACGATACAGGGGTCATGATTCAATATAGTGCGATATTGTACGGAGATATATTTCGATATATGTTTTTTAAATCCGATTTCTAGATTCCTGTCTTAGTATAAAGCACCCACCACCATATAATTAAAATCTTACACTTCATCCTGTCTCGGTTTATGGCGTTATGCTGGAGACAAATGGCTGGATTACAACATTACTATCTAGCACAAGATTACACAAGATAAACTACTGTCTGCTATGAATCTTTGCATTAAAACTTTTTTTGAGAATTCACATTATCGCAAAACATAATACTGCAATACTAACGTGTATCAATATTTTCTTACACCCCTGTGTGTGTCTTAGAGTGTGTGTTTGTGTGTGTGTGTGTGTGTGTGTGTGTGTGTGTGTGTGTGTGTGTGTGTGTGTTTGTTTGTGTATTTAGTTAAGTAAAGATGAGGTTACCGAGTTCTAGACTAAACCTATAATTTCTATAATTCTTACTGACCCTCATAAGTGTGATGGGGGGATTTCATGTGTGCATGTGTGTTTGCAGTGGCATGGGATTAAATACTTAGATCACAGTAGTTTGCTCAAAGTTCAATAAAAACTTTGTCTGTAATTGTTCTGTAAACTGTGTAGTGGAGTGTGTGGAGGGTGTTTGTGGCATTCATGGATTTCTCTCTATAAGATGAAAGTGTTTTGCACATCCATGTAGCAGTGTGTGAGATCTCAATTTTACTAAAATATGTGTGTGTGTTTGACAGCTGAAGCCGCTGTGTGTACGTGCCCTGAGTCGGATTTTCAGCGTCTCGGATCAGGACAACGACCGGCTCCTGAGCGATACAGAACTGAACACTTTCCAGGTCAGAGGCCAAATTAGGTCCCATGTCACAGTTTCCATAGCAACAAGAAGATCTCTTCACTCCTATATAACCAAGCAGTCTACAGCCTAAGCTGGTAGAGGGACTGGAAACTCACTACCTCCCAATGCAGAAGGCATACTCAGGGGGTGGATTACTTGCTCTAGACTATCCTCTAGTGGATGGTATGACGTAGTGCATGAAAGATGTTATTTTTGGCAATGGTTGATAGTTGTTAATGTGGGAGTTTGGGTTTTACTTTTGATCTTGTCTGTGTGTATCATATCAACATATTCTGTTTGTGTGTGTGTGTGTGTGTTTGTAGAAATCGTGCTTTGGGAATCCTCTAGCCCCTCAGGCACTGGAGGACGTGAAAACTGTCGTCTGGAAAAACACCAGCGATGGGGTTCTAGACAACGGCCTCACACTCACCGGTAAGACACACAGACACACACACAAATAAAAACACACACCAACAACAACATCAATAGCCTTTATTTTCTGTTACCCACAATTTTTGCCGGCTTGTTTGTAGTAATTAGAAAGTATGATGGGGGAACTCAGGAATTCCCCTACATAGCAAAGAAGAGTTCTCTGTTTACCAAAGATAAAGTTACAGGTGTGTGTGTTTGTGTTTGTGTGTGTGTTCTCTTCAACAGGTTTCCTGTTCCTTAACACACTCTTCATCCAGAGGGGCCGGCATGAGACCACATGGACCATCCTGCGTCGATTCGGCTATGACGACACACTCGATCTCACAGACGACTACCTCTACCCACAGTAAGTGTGTGTGTGTGTGTGTGTGTGTGTGTGTGTGTGCAGGTTAATGTACAGTGACTGTGTGTGTAATGGAGGTGTGTGTGTGTGCAGGTTGATGTACAGTGACTGTGTGTATAATAGAGGTTTGTGTGTGTAGGGCCAATGATTTTCCGTTTAAAAAAAATGAGTTTTCCGTTTCACATTTCGGTGAATTCCGTTTCGGCTCATTTTGTTCACCCTGAGGTAGATTGATGGCTTAAAATGAGTGAATAATATGTGCCACAAGTGCCCTAACCTTCTAAGATTGTTGTTTGCTAGCCATCAACAGAACAGAAGACTAAAAAAGCATTATTTGCAGCGCAAAATACAGTCGTGCAGGGCAAAATACAGGGGAATTTGGGA
>NC_137922.1:44168338-44188338 GCF_963457725.1 Sprattus sprattus | reverse complement strand
CCTCTTCCTCTCCTTATCCTCCCCTAATACCATCTTCTCTAACTAGTACTTAACTCACACTTACAGTAGTCACATTCCTGCACTTTTTTTTCCTTATGTGAAGTTGTATTTATTGCTTATTACTTTAGTATTTGTTACACTAGGTCTCTATTGCTCTTAGCTTGATTGTTTTTTCCCTTGTAAGGCGCTTTGGATAAAAGTTAAATGACTAAATGTAAAATGTAATGAAGAAGAAGGTTAATTTGGAGGGGGAGGCTGTAGAACTCTGATGTGCCAATAGAGAGCAGCCCAGATATGATGAAGAACTCATGATCGTGATGAAGGGTGGAGCGAAGATGGTGTATGGAAAATGATGCTGTTGAACAAGACCATAATGATGATGATGATGATGTTGATTGTTACGTTATGGTGATGAGAATGGATTTAATGTGAATGGGGTGGTGATGCTGTGGGTATTCATTGTGATGAGGCCGTCTGTTTGTGTTCAGAGGCCAGACCTTTCCTCGGCCGCCCCCTCGCCCTACGCCATCAACTCCGTTCAGGTCAACAACCAGGAGAAACACCTCATTGTGAGTAACACCCCGCTCTCTCTCCTCTCTCTCTCTGCTTTCTCTCTCTCCGCTTTCTCTCTCTGTCTCTCTCTCACTCTCTTAACAGATTGCAGTTCTGTAATTGAGTGGGAGTGGTGTAATAGCCCCATCCGTGTAACGATTAGGTGTTATTGCAAATGTATTTATAGCAAATGGTCATCACGCACCCTCAGGCAACAGCTCAACCCTAAGAGGAGATGTGCCTTCAGTCAGATCCCCTTACTGGAACTGAGCTCAATACGAGTGTAATATACACTTCCATATTTCACACATGCAGAGCTATACTGCATAGTGTAATATACACTTCCATATTTCACAGAGGCAGAGTTATACTGCATAGTGTAATATACACTTCCATATTTCACAGAGGCAGAATTATACTGCATAGTGTAATATACACTTCCGTATTTCACACGACTAGAGTTATTTTTCCACTGGTATTGTCTATTGTTTAGGGAAGTAATGCGCATACGTGTTTGTGTGTGTATGTGTGCGTGCGT
Source organism: Sprattus sprattus (assembly GCF_963457725.1). Taxonomy (NCBI): domain Eukaryota; kingdom Metazoa; phylum Chordata; class Actinopteri; order Clupeiformes; family Clupeidae; genus Sprattus; species Sprattus sprattus. The sequence continues at coordinate 44,187,248 of NC_137922.1, read as the reverse complement.
GTTTATTTGTGTGTGGGTGTGTGTGTGTATCAGCTGTTTGAGGTGGACGTTGAGGCAGAGTTCTTGAAGGCGTCAGACGCAGGCTGTGATGTTGCTTGCCTCATGTATGACACCACAGATCCTCAGTCCTTCAGCTACTGTGCCAGCATCTACAAGGTACTTTCTCACGCACACACACACACACACAGGTACTGGCACATACAATCACTTGCATACAGAGTGCAGACCTACATGATGTAAACGCATTCAAAATGCCCACTTCAGAGAGGACTAACAGAGCAGGCGCGCACACACACACACACACACATAGAGCCTCTGGCCTGTGCATAAATCCCATTTATACTCATCACACTCTCAATTACCTGCCACACTAGTGACTAGGTTCACAGCTGACCCCCTGATGCACAGTAAGTCATAAAGACGTATGGACCAGGGTCTACGCTAGGGTTTTTTTTCTTGCCAGCCGTTGGACGGAATGGATTCATTTTACAGTACAAATGTGCGCATGTTTCAATAACAATATATGTTGCAAACATAAATATAACGTAGCCAGTGTAATGTACACAGAGGTTGACAAAAGAATGACGACCTTGTCATCAGTTTTACTGCTATCAGGATGTCATCCTAGGATAAGCATTTGGGTAGGTTTAGCAATTCACTGGAAAGTTATTCTGCTTAGGGTATCCAAATGGCAAATTCTGCTAAGGATACCCAAATGGCAAATTCTGCTAAGTACCAATTCTGCTTAGGATACCTAAATGGCAAATAGACCTTTAAAGTTTCAGGTGTTGCGTAGCAACCCATTACTTGCTGGCGTTAAATGACCGGACTACTTGCGGAATGATATGTAACACGTGAAGCACAAACCCTGTTACTAATGAAGGTCATTACTTTTTTCGCAGCAGTGAATAAAGTGTTTTTTATTGCTTTTTCAAATCTGACTATTTTCACTTTGGGTAAGACTAATTCATTCTGGGCATTTGGGCATAATTTCAAAATGTTGCAAGCCATGCAGTGTGTCCTCACACTCCAGCACTCTCTCTCTGACTGACTCTGATTCTCTCTCAGTACGGGGGAGCTTATCTCTATGCGGGAACTTAGACCTGTTTACAAAATGGTGCGCAAGTGTAACAATATGTTTGCACGACTTATCTTTTTGTTTGTGTATCTGTGGGTGGTCAGAGTGGTTCAAGGATTTCAATCATGTCAACTTGACACTGGTTGACTCCCTCTCTCTCTCTCCCTGTCCTTCTCCTTGTCTCTACCTCTCTTTCCCTGTCTCTCTCTCCCTGTCTCTACCCTCTCTTTCTTTCTCTCTCTGTCTCGCTCTCCCTGTCTCCCTGTCTGCAGCAACACTACATGGACAGTGGTGTTCCCTGTGTGCTGGTCAGCAGTAAGGCAGATGAGGCTGAGGTGGCCCAGCAGTACGGCATGACGCCCGCCGAGTTCTGCTACAAGCACCGCCTGCCCCCGCCAATGCCCTTCTCCACACTCCACACCGGGACACGCATCTACTCCAAGCTGGCCTGGGCCGCCATGTACCCGTACGTATACACACACACACACACACAAACACACACATACACACATAGAAATACGTGCATCTACTCCAAGCTGGCACACATACACACACGTTCACACATTAAAGCACACAGCCAATTACATACACACTTACACATATAAACATATACACACTGAAGGTCTGAAGGGTTTGATTTTGATGTGGTTACTGGATACATGCTGTAGCCTTTAAGCATTAATATAGTTAATAAACTCCAAACCTCCTGCTCCAAAAATTCAACATGAAAAACCTTGGGGAAAAAAAAAAAATGATTAGAGACATCTGTTAAAATGTGTGTTTGACTGAGGATGTGATCCCCGGTCTCTGATTGTGAGGCCAGACTTTCCCTCCATTTGTCATCAGATCTGCAAGGAGTTTCTACTTTTGTATTTCTGGCCATCCCAGATGAGCCCGTCAGATTTCCCATCCGTCCCCCCGCATCAGATCCCATGCAGTAGTTTTGCCAGGATCTTTTCCAGCAGTCAGTCCAAAAAAACATACACTGTTGGACGTATTTCTAAACAGTCTTTTCCAGAAGTCTTTTCTGTCAGTTCACCATCCAGAAATGCTCTTTGTGATATTTACAGTTCAAGGCCTGGGATTCTCATTGAGTCTTGTTAATACTAATATAATAATTTTATGGGGCAAAAATATTTCATTTTGTTATTAAACTCTTCTGCAGTCTTCTGCAGACCATTTTAGGCAATGAAAGCCCCTTTGTTGATGTTTAACTCCTTTAGCATGTTGGGGTCTTTGTAGTTTGTAGTTTGTGAGAGAAGACGTTTAGTAATCAGAAGGTTGCTAGTTCGATTCCCTGTCGAAGTGTTCTTGGGCAAGACACTCAACCCCTAATTGCTCCTGATGTGCAGTGTGCCATCAGAGTAAATGTAAAAAATGTGTATACATCCTTGTAAGTCGCTTTGGATAAAAGCGTCTGCTAAATGAATAAATGTAAATGTAGTTTGAGTGTTTCAGTAGCTGCCAGTTCCCCAGTGGAGTGACATGATTTAGATATGGGCAGTAGTAGTTTGTGGAATGTAATGCCTGTAGCTCCCCCTGCTGTTCGTCGTGCAGCAGTACATGCATGAGGCAGACAGTCTAGCCAGACTCGGTGGGAGGGCGTCCACAAGTCTAATACTAGAGATGATGTATTAGATACACATCAAAGACACACACACACAAGCACACACTCCCAGCATCCTCCGGGGTGAGATCTGACCCTCTTTCTTCTGTGTGTGTGTGTGTGTGTGTGTGTGTGTCCACAGGCACCTGAATGGTTCAGAGATGAGCAGCACCTCCTTCTGGTTACGCGTGGCGCTCGGCACTGCCATGGTTACTGTGCTCGGATTCGCCCTCTACAGATCCCTGAAGCGCTTCAAATAGCACCAATTCTCTCCCCTCCTCTCGTTCTCTTCCCCTCTCTACAACATTTCTTCACTCTTACTCTCTCTCCTTCTCTTTCACTTCATCTCTCTCTCTCTCTCTCTCTCTCTCTCTCTCTCTGCCTTACTGTGCTAAAGGAAGCGCTTATGTCGCTATAGTTAAGGTTGAGATGGTTACCATTGTGAGTACCAACAGCATGGTTGGGACGGGCATTTTCAACTTCTGTACTTCCTATCAAAAACAAACACACACACACACACACACACACACACACACACATACACACACACACACACACACACACACACACACACACACACAGAGTTGACCAGCGCCAACAAACCAAACTTTTCCCCTCTGACATGACCCTAAAACCCTTGTCCTCCGGACCGGACGATGCCTTTGCCAAAACAAGACTGAGCTTATCCATATATCCTCAACTGGAACATTAGATGTGTGTGTGGGAGAAACCGAGAGTGTGTGAGCATGTGTGTGACCGTGTGTGTGTGTGTGTGTGTGTGTGTGCGTGTGCGTGTGCGTGTGCGTGTGCAAATGCTTTTCTTTTGCCTGCATCAGCAAAATGGACAGTGGCTGATTTCTTCCAATGTGTAGACGGGGACCGGATTCATTTCACGATACAGAAAGGTCAAAATTTATGGAGACCAAATAAACGGCAAGACTGGATATGTACATTTGTGTAGTCTATGTGTGTTTGAGGGTGTCTGTGTGCCTGTTTGTGCTGCTGTGAGGATTGTGCCTTGAAAGTTGTGAATGTGTTCTTAATGAAGTTATCTTTTTTTAAGGTAGTGTTTTTGGGGGGGAAAACTCAATATGAAACTACACTTTACTCTGCAGTGGCTCCTCCCATTCATTGATTTGTGCAGTAGTAACTAATCCTGTTTGTAAAGGGAGGACTTTTTTCAGGTGTCTTCCTCTCTTGATCATGAGCTGGACACACCTAATAGATCTTATCAAAGCCTGAATTGTTCGTCATATCTGATGAGTTCAACCAGTCAGTGCAGTGGTGAGAGGCCCGACCCTGATAACAGCAACCTCTGGAACAGCACCTCCGCACCACAGCAGGGTCAGGTCCAGTCCGAAGTTCGCTGCTATCTGTGGGGTCAGCGAATTCTCAGGGACAGATACTTCCTCCCACTATACTTGCTGCAGATCATTATTTTCATCAAGAAAAATAAACCGTAAAACTTTGTATTGTTATCTATCCATACCTGCTTTAGATCAGTGTCTAACATCTGCGTGGTCCCATGTCTCAAAGGACGGCTACAGGGCAATAGTGTCCTTGGTCAATCCCCAATTGAGCTGTAATCTGTGCAGATTATAATCCCCTTTAAAGTGCCATGCTCTACACCTATTGATCTCTGACCGAGGGGGCACTAATGCCCCGATGCTGAGATTTGGGACAAGATCATCTGCAGAATGACCCTGGATAGACCCTGTTTCCTAAGGGGCTTAGTTTAAGAAACCAATGGTATCCTGGGTTAGAAATCCATTTGAATGTGCATCACATATGGTCTAAATGTTCTTATAAGTAACTACGTAACTGACAGAATAAATCAATCAATTTCTTTTTAATATGTAGGGATTTTAACCTTTGACCGGTATGTTTAGTCACATGTTGACATGCATTGCAATGCATGCAATTTAAGTTGCATAAGAGGGAATGGAATCAAAACTAGACTTGGGTGATTCACACACACACACACACACACTATTCTACAACACTTGTATATATATAATGCTGAAAAGAGCAACAATGTTGCCTGTATGTTGAGGTTAATGTGGTTTGTTATTAGTTTCATGTATTTAACAGACAGTTTGCCTTTCAGCCTGCTAGACTTGTTCCATCTTTTTATGAAGAATGTACGTTGTTATAAATACTTTCAAGTAGTAGTAGGCTAATAGTCTGTAGGCTACTTCTACAATTCTAGGTGTATAGGCTACTATAGGTCTATGGCAGGGCATTGATAGATACAATTGGATTAACCTTTTTTTCAGCAGAATTGCGAGTGGTAACATCGTTTGGAAATCCACCGGGAGTGACTACAAGAGGGAACAAATTAAGTGGATTAAACACGTCGCTGAAGGCTACCTGCGGGCAATGACGTGGCGGATCATTGTTCTCAACGCAAGAGGGCCACATACAAATAATTCTATAGTTTTTCAACACAATAGTTGATCTTAGGCTGCAGTTGCGCAGACTAGACTTACCATGGCAAGACTGCCTTTAAAAACGGTTTCAACTGAAATTATTTCCCAATTTGATTTTTAAGAACACTCAAAAAGTAGCCTACTTTAACCGGATCCCGTGGTGTGAATAGGTTAGGACACTAGAGAACACGTAGGCTATTGCAATATTTCGTTGCAAACTTCGTCCAAAGCATGACGGCCTTCAGTATGACTCGGATGTTTATCACTGGTCTCTCAAATGAGGAAGCTTCGAGAATGTCCATACAAGGACGTTGCAAACAGGTTGATCTGATACTATTCAAAAGTTTGTTTTAATTTGTGGAAAGAAAAGAAAAAAAAACTTTTTAATGTGTGGCCTTTCTCGTAGTTACAGACAGGTCTGTTATGAAGAGGTTAAGGCTTACATGTTGGTTAAATAGGGGGAATTGTGTTATAAATTAAATTAATATTATATAAACATAAATGTATGTATACATAGTTATATATAAAAGTTATATTAAATAATCGTTGACCTTTTAAAATATGAAAAGTTCCACATCAAGTTGACACATCACATAGGAAAATATTGTCACCACATTTTATCAAGTATCCTAACTGTCCTTCATGGTGTGATGTAATTGATGATGGAAGTAGACCCAAAAGCCTCCGAATCCTTTTATCTGTAATCGTATTACTCATCAGATCGAGATAGCTTGATATGGTTTGCTTATTATTTCATAAGAACAACAGTCTTTCACTGAAAGCCACTAGGCCTACATCGCAAAAAAAAAAAAAACCTACACGGAAACGCAACTTAGAGCAATGATGACATTTATCACAAAGCCAAATTCCCCATGTTGGTTCGCGAGTTTCCACGACTAAGAGTGGCCGGTTTGAATATCAGTCCATGGCCATGTCCTGTAGCCCAGTATCGTGGAGAACAATTTTGTACTTAGGCCTACCAATCAGCCTCCCTGAGCTTACTCAGAACTGTTAATTGCATAATTACATTTCAACAAGGCAGAACGATTACTGTGCCAGGAGGCATAGACTGATTGCAATAACATTACAGCCTTAACGGCCTGTACAGATCACACAAGCACTGCAAAAAGGTGGCGACCTCCTTTATCACATTAGTGTATCATTAGGATTTTTTTTTTCTTTTTCCCAAATTCATCATTGGGCAAGTGTATTTGGTGTTGAGCCTGTGCAGACTACACAAGCATTGCAAAAAGGTGGCGACCTCCATCATCACATTAGACGTTGTGTGTATCTTTTTAAAAAAAATCATTGGGCAACTGTGTTTGGTGTTGGTCTTTACAGAATCTGTTCCAAACAAATGAATTCACAATATATTTGTAATATATTCACAATCAGTTTGTCCTTGAAATTGTATCCAGTATCTGCAAATTATCTTTGTGAGACTCATCCAGAGATATCTAGATGAATTAGTCAGTGAGTTTAATGAGTTTTTCATTTATTAGTTTTTAAATTGAACGGCACTAGATAGGCAGAGAATAACAACAGATCCATAATGTAGGGCACAAGTAGTGTTACACGTCTAAGTTTAGAACCAACTCCGATTTTTGCAGGGTGAAAGCCACACACTTAATACTGATAACTTTATTCGCTTTAAAACTAACTCTGTTTCTTCATTTAAGCCAAAGTGATACCACACCTCGGCCTGGGATTCTCTTGGGCAAAAATGGGAAGTTTGGGAATGTTTAGACTAAAAGTGGTGTTGCCAAATTCATGAGAAGATATGTATTACACATTTCTACAGCATCGTGATGAATATGGGGATCCCCCATGTATGCGTCATAGGAATTTTTCTGAAATGATTTATTTCATGGTTAAGATGACTCACCAGCGCTGCAAGCTCTTTGGCTGATTGACACAAAAAGGAAAAGAGAAGAAAGAAGAAAAAACAGCTGTAAAAATATGCAATATTTGCTCCTCTGTGATGAGTTGCTATGAAGGGAGACCTGTTGGCGGGGGGGGGGGGGGGGGGGGGGGGGGTCATGTGATCAGATAACCTATATGGTAGTGAATTTGACCATGTTAAGAACAATGGGCAAATTTGAACAATTAGAACAACAAGGAAAACCGGGGGCCTCTTCCAGCAACATTCCGCACGTGTGTAGTTGGCTTACAAATCTCTCTCTCTCTAGTTCAGTTTAAGAAACTTTATTGTCATGACTGAATAATACAAAATGCTGGAATAACATAACAAGTAAATACTCAAGGCATACAACAGACTGAGAAGATGTGCAATATATTAAGTTATATAATGTATGAAACATTATATTTGTGTATATGCACTGTTTACATACTGTGAATTTGTGTCTGTGTTAAGAATAGAGGGCTCAGTCAACCATAAAATTCAAAGGCAGTTTGGTGATTAAAGTGTAAGTATACCCCAGCTCCCAGGGGGGGTGTGCGTAAACTCCTGTGAATGAGGAGTCTCAATGAGTAAATTAAAATGACTCACATTCACGGAAGGTGGGCAACCAATTCCATGGCATAGGCAAGTCTCAAATGGTACACCTTTCGACGTTCAACTTTCAACTTTTCTTGTATAGAAATGGAAGTGTTTGTCAATATTAGCACCAGCATTGGTGTGTTTTATCACAGGCATGTAATTTAGTTTATAGCTCAAAAAACACATTTAACTGTGCAGTACCTTTAACGCTTTTGCGCAAGCCATGGCAAAAGAAATGGTTCTCTGTGTCCATATTCCACTCCTTTAGAATAACCCTTAAAGGTCTACATCTACAGCTCTTGTCGAAAATCTGATGGAGCAAAGTGTGTATTCCTTCTCTAGAGGCCTTCTAAAAGGCCATCATTTGTTAATTACTAAACAATCTTTTGAGGAACCCCTGTTTGCCAGATAAAATGTCTAAAAAGAAGGTCTACATAGAACATATTCTTTAGATTAAAGCATAGGCCTTAGGTCTAATGTTTTTTAATTGGGTCAAAGCCAAAAACTGAAGAGGGTAGATGATATATGCAACTTCATCGATTCTTTCTATTGTCAGCATTGACAATGGCTTGCTTATCAGACCAAAGGGGTATTCCAGAAAGAAGGCTTTTCTAGTCTGTCATAAACCCTGAACTTGGGGTTAAGTGAACCATTTACGACTTATTCAGAGTTATCGGTTTCAGAGCACCGTTTATGAATTTGGTTAACCGAGAGTTCTGTGCGTGTTCTCAGTGCATCTGAAAATAATAGACATCTTCTACTGAGCGTCGAAACCAAAAGTTGCAGTAGATGTAAAAAGACAGTGTTGTAGCCCACTTCACGGAAGGGGTGCTGTAAGAATAAAGAAAGAAAAAAAAACGGTATAAAAAAATTAACCAACAAACAACACAATTAACCATGTCAGCATAGGGGAGGAAGTAGAACAACAATTCTGTTGAAGAGCTGGCCCTCACCCTCAATGGTGGGCACCCATTTACGGACGGGATTCATGGTGGGGGGGCTTCATCATAGCCACAAACTTTTGTTCAGGGAGAAGGCAGCAATCATATCAGTGGAGCGCGTGCAAAACGGATGGCACCCAGGCTAGTGGGCACCCCCTTATGGGGGGGCATCATCATAGCCTTCCACCTTCAAGGACCAAAGTGACTACGTCAGTTGCATTGAAATTAATTCCTTGTCTTATTTTTCTCATGTCCTAATTACACATTTCATCCTGTATCATTTTCCTCCTTTGCTAAGGCTATATTAGACCTGAAATCTCCATTTTCTCAGCCAGTGTCTTAAAGAAGAAAACTGTTTAACTCTCCATTTCAGTATAGCACATGGAATCTGATTTGATTCCTAACACAGTGAGAAGTCTTTACTTACAACTCAGGGCGCAGACAGGAAAGTTGCAGTGAACCAGCATAGTGACTCCAAACGTGAACAACAAGAGCACAAGTAACCCCTTCTTCTATTACCATAACCTCACAGTTTAACAGCCAGTTGGTTAACATCAAAGGCAATTGGTGGTTTGGTTTTTGTGAGTCTGATGCATAAAAAGTTATACAAAACCCAGTTCAGTAAATGGTGCAAATAGTCGTATTGCCACTTTCTGCAAGAGGATACAGGAACAGTCTTAAGGTGTTAAATTAACCAATCTGGAACAATCTCCCTGCCTCCATCTGAGATGCAGACACCCTACCTATATTCAAATTGAGGCTAAAGACATTCCTCTTTAGTGCATCCTATAGCAACAAGTAATTGCGTCAACAAACCAATCACCTGTTGGGCCAGCCAGCCAGCAAGCATAAGACGTATCTGAACACATACCAAAATCTATAACACTGGGCTACAGACAGCGAATGCCACCCTTACAAAGCTTATGACTAAAATCTCCACATGTACCAAAACCAAACATAATGCTAAATGCCAGCATAACTTAACAACTAAACAACATGTACCAATCCTAACTAAATACTAAATAATGTTCCTTTACACCTAGCCAGGCAGCCTCTCTCTTTCTCCCTCTCCTTTCATATCACATTGCTAATGCCTATTATAATTCTGATAAAATGGCTATATTGCCTACTGTTTAATCTACTAGGTATCTCCTTATCTGTTTTTTTTAAATTGATGTCTACTAACAACAATGTTCCCTCACCCTTTTAGCATATTCCAATTGCTGATGGATGTGGAAACATTGATCCTTACCCCCACTACTCCTCATCTACGCATATCGACAGCCAAACTCTACCCACTCACTCTGTTCTTTTTCTTCCTCTCCTAGACTATCTTTGCTATGGGACGCTGCTGTAGTCTCTTCACCTGATCTACCTGTAGAAACCCTCAGCCAATTGCACCCACCACCACCGCACTGCCATCCACTTACTCTACCCCATACCCTATGCTAGCATTTATATACATTATATATTAATACCACCACCGACATGTTTCTCTGTTCCTACTCCCCTTACCTCTGTTACAGAAACCCTATGAGCACAGTGTATACCCACTAAACTGGTCTTGTTTGTATCATGTATTTACCTACAGGATGTGTGTGTATATGGGCCATTCTACCGAATTCGTGTAATATGCAGTCCCTCAACAATAAAAACTATTTACAAAACAATTAGGTATTTAGGCATAGATATTTAATTAGAAAATGTTATGGTCTATATAAACCCAATGCATTACATGAGATAGTGATGAGCTAAATATATACAAAATCATCATTTATAGGGTACTTTCTATTGGGAAGTAGCTGTCCCCAACCCTGACATCTAAATTTCAATGCCTTTAAATAACACTTTTCAATTTTTTTAGATTTTTTTCAATGATTTAATTTCAAAGATCTTTATGATTGGGTTGAAACAGAACTTGGAATATTTAGATTTATTGTGGGTTTAATTTTTAAATCAATTTTCTATACTCAAAAAATCATGTCCCTAGTTTTCATGTCACTACCGAAACACAAGAGTTTTAGTCCATTGGCTGAGCCTGTGTTTTAGCCACGACTCTGCATTTTTGACCATGCAGTGACACTGCATCTCTGACCCTCATGGTTGAATGGTAAGTAGCTAAATCCCATAGTTTTTATATAAATGTGTTCCAAAGTCTGAAAATCGACGTGTAACCTTAAGAATTGTCACTACCGAAACGCATGTTTTCTTCAATTAAGTAAACCTTTTGGGGTTTCATGGAAAATCTTATGTTTGTATGTGTGTTCACCTCTTCAAAGATGTGTTTGCATGCCGTGTGCTTGTTAGAATTCTTTATTTATGCTTAAAGTTAGCTAGAATTGTCACTACCGAAACAGTCACTACCGAAACATATGGTAGTGACCTGATGATTTCAGTAGTGACAAAATGAATTGGTAAGTAGTTCAATCCCATAATTTTTAAATAAATGTGTTGTGTGGACTAAAGGGCGGCCCAGAGCACCTTTTGGAAGATTTTGGGAGAGAAATGAACATCCATCCAACAGTGCAGTCACTACCGAAACACTGGATGTCACTACCGAAACAGTGCAGCACTACCGAAACACAGGATGTTTTGTAAAAAATTAAGTATATTGAGTAATCAACTAAAATGTTATGATACTGATTGGATTAATGTATGTTCAATTTCATCAATGAACAACTCTGGAATCAATATGATCAGTATTTAGCATTTTACAAAGAAATATTGCACTTAGATTTTTGATGAATTGTATAAATTGAACTTGAAAATATGGTAAAAAATTCATTTTTATGGATTTCATTGTGAAAACCTTCAAGAAATATTTGTAAAAATACTCTTCAGAGAAGGGAAGGAAACACAATCTGAACAGGTCAATAGTAATACTTTTTTACTATAGTAAATGTGATGTTTCGGTAGTGAAAATTTTTGGAAGAGGAAAAACATTCCAACACATTCTGAAAATACAATATAAAAATTGACTGTTCTTTTACTAGATAAGTGTACTTTAGATATGGCACAATATACATACGGACAAAGTTTTGGGAATAAAACATAAAAAAAATCCAAATATTTCCGACCTGACTTTGCACCAATTCGGTAGAATGGCCCATATATTATGTACATCTACCAAATGCAGGCTGTGTACAACACCTGTTGTTTCCCTTCCCCTTCTGCCACACAACCCCATCCCCCCCTTCCTATCTCCACCTGGCCGACCTCAAGCAGATGGGTCCCCCCTTATGTGCCGTAATTCTGCTTAAGGTTCCTTTCTGACTAACAGGGAGTTTTTTCTTGCCCCTGTTGCCATTGTGCTTGCACTAAGGGGGTTCAGACTCTTTGCTCTGTAAAGCGTCTTGAGACAATTGTATTGTTATGGCGCTATATAAATAAAATTGAATAGAATTTAACTGAATAAAATGTAAGCAACACTATGCAACAACTTTACACTTTTTGAGGTAAAGTTTTATAGGCAACTAATTTGGTACCATCCTCAAATTGATTTTAATAGCATATGGTCACGTGGAGGACAGATAAACACCTGTGTCTTTCCCACTAGCCATCAAGGATATGCCCTATATAGGCCATTCTACCGAATTGATGCAAAGTCATGTCGGATATATTTTGAATTTTTGTATGGTTTTTTCCCAAAACTTTGACCGTATGTATATTGTGCCATATCTAAAGTACACATATCTAGTAAAAGAACTGTCAAGTTTTATATTGTATTTTCAGAATGTGTTGGAATGTTTTTCCTCTTCCAAAAATTGTCACTACCGAAACATCACATTTACTATAGTAAAAAAGTATTATTATTGACCTGTTCAGATTGTGTTTCCTTCCCTTCTCTGAAGAGTATTTTTTTTAAATATTTCTTTTCACAATGAAATCCATAGAAATGAATTTTTTACCAAATTTTCAAGGTCAATTTATCTGTTTCGGTAGTGACTGCACTGTTTCGGTAGTGACTGCACTGTTGGATGGATGTTCATTTCTCTCCCAAAATCATCCAAAAGGTGCTCTGGGCCTCCCTTTAGTCCACACAACACATTTATTTAAAAATTATGGGATTGAACTACTTGCCATTTCATTTTGTCACTACCAAAATCATCTGGTCACTACCATATGTTTCGGTAGTGACTGTTTCGGTAGTGACAATTCTAGCTAACTTTAAGCATAAATAAAGAATTCTAGCAAGCACACGGCTTGCAAACACATCTTTGAAGAGGTGTACACACATACAAACATAAGATTTTCCATGAAACCCCAAAGGTTTACTTAATTGAAGAAAACATGCGTTTCGGTAGTGACAATTCTTAAGGTTACACGTCGATTTTCAGACTTTGGAACACATTTATATAAAAACTATGGGATTTAGCTACTTACCATTCAACCATGAGGGACAGAGATGCAGTGTCACTGCATGGTCAAAAATGCAGAGTCGTGGCTAAAACACAGGCTCAGCCTATGGACTAAAACTCTTGTGTTTCGGTAGTGACATGAAAACTAGGGACATGATTTTTTGAGTATAGTAAATTGATTTAAAAATTAAACCCACAATAAATCTAAATATTCCAAGTTCTGTTTCAACCCAATCATAAAGATCTTTGAAATTAAATCATTGAAAAAAATAAAAAAAAAATTGAAAAGTGTTATTTAAAGGCATTGAAATTTAGATGTCAGGGTTGGGGACAGCTACTTCCCAATAGAAAGTACCCTATAAATGATGATTTTGTATATATTTAGCTTATCACTATCTCATGTAATGCATTGGGTTTATATAGACCATAACATTTTCTAATTTAATATCTATGCCTAAATACCTAATCGTTTTGTAAATAGATTTTATTGTTGAGGGACTGCATATTACACGAATTCGGTAGAATGGCCCATATAGTTCTGTGTACTGGGCAGGAACACCCTGCAAAAATGGAGGAAAAGCTTTTACAGCATGACCTTGCCACCTATACTGCCAAAAGACACCAGTTAGTGTCTTGGCAAGCTTCTATCAGTGTCAGCTGGGCTGTTGTTGGTGCTTGCAATGTTTGTGCATGGCTTTTAGGTAGTTACAGTAGCTTGCTAGTTTTGTAACAGAAATCCTTATTGCTGCTTTAAGAACACTTAAAGGCTTAATTACACAGGACTAAGAAGGTAACAGGTGGGCAGAGATCAATGAGACACACCAAGCAGTAACGAGTGGGGGTGAATGATGACACACGGAACAGAGGCGGGAACAGAGACAGGGAAAACAATTGTACATTACTATAAAAACAAAAGCACATGGCTTTGTGAACAACAACAAAAAGTACATTCTAGCACCCCTTATCTTTGCCTAAACTGACTAATAACTTTAACAGTTCAACAGTGCTTGTGCTTGTGCTTATACTAGATCCTCCATCAACATGTGACCTCATACAGCTGTAAGTCAGTCTTTTCACTAGTGTAGTCTTTCAATTGCCAACAGAAAACATTATTAATTATTAATCTTAATAACAGGATGGAAATAAAGAGATCACATCAGCTGCTCCTGAGGTGGAGACTAAAAGTGAAGAGAGGACCACAGATGCAAGTGTCGTGTGTAATAAGTACTGTACTGAGATGGATTTCAAACTTTCTGCTTTTCCAATGGCACTTTCAGACTTCCTTCTTACTCTCTTCAGACTAGAGGCGCTTTTCCACTGCAGGAACTCAGGGCTATTCCTAGGTGGTGCGAACGTCTACAGGACAGGACCCCTGATTGGCCATCTCAGCCCAGGACTGGCCCCCTGATTGGCCATCTTAGGCTTTCTGTGTTTCTACCGCAGGGCAGGACGGACCACCACAGACCTACAAGTGATGGAGCCTAATATTTTGCCTTTTGATCGTGGCATCAATTTTGAGCATGACAACATATTGAAATATTTCATCAGTGGCAACACCAACCGTAGATTGTTAAACCAGAGAGTATCTAGATAACGTTAGGATTACCTCAGGATCGAGTTGCCAACACTCCATTAAATGGATTCATGTCATCTCAATAACTTTATAAATTACTGGTAAGTCTAGTTGGTTTTAATAAAGGTGGTTGTTGTTGTCTTCCACTTGTCTTGCGTTTAACCAAGCGTCACCCATAATTGCAAGCGCCACCCAGCAGTTTCAGGGCTGCACAGAAGTACCTACCCCATAGTAGGTACGAAAACGGTCCTTAAATCGAGGTCCTTCAGAGCAGTTCCTGCAGTGGACAACCACCTTAAGTTGCCAGCTCCCCAAAAATAGCCTACGAGTTCCTGCAGTGGAAAAGCACCTTAGGAAGGACAACTTATCCACTCCCATGCAAAATGTAGCACTGTAAGAAATAATTTATGTACATATTCATATAATATATAAGCCTAAATCTGCAGAAACAAATTGACAAGAATATAAATTATGTACGGCTCAAAATGGAGGACAACGGGACAGTTAAGCGTGAGACTGAATTGCCTGAGCTTTTCAGTTTAAAGTGGAAAACTACTGAACACCTACTGTGGATTATACCAGTTATACTAATATTATCACTATTGCCCAGTCATTAAGAAATACTTTTCTTCTTTCCAGGATGTACTTGATTCCTGCTAATTAGATCTCCTACTCATTGTTTAGCACAGGCAAAGCAGCTGCTTTGGACCTCTTGGACTTAAAAGTAGCCCTGAACATAACCTGCCCAGTTACTAACCTAGCCTTGTTTTCCTTAACTGAAAAGCCAAGTTTATGGCTTGAGTTAACATTCCCTGGACAGTGACTAAACCCGTTTTCTGGAAGACCCCTCAGGCTTGTGATTTCAGGCCTGACTGTGATATTTTTGTAGGTAACTTACATCGTTCATAATAGATATTTTAATTTCCCTAATACAAGAAGTTATCTTTACTTAACGGTGCATGTAAGACCGTGCATGTAAGAGTAAGGCGAGTGACGAAATCAGCATAGTCGATGCTTAGAACAATAGATCGTCCCATTTCAATCCATAGTTCAAGAGTTCACCTGCGCATTTGAATTGTTTACCCATTGTTTGACTCGGTCCAGAGCGGACACTTCTATATGGGCAAAAGATTACTCGCAAGTATTTACATCGCACTGGGAGCCGAGGAGGCCTCTTGGTCACTTTTCAAGGGAGGACAAAATAGAAGGGCGGAGGGCCATGCGCATGAGCGTCGGAGGGGCGGTCACGTTTTGGAATGTTTATAGTTGCAGGGCGGAGCTTCTCAATATTCTCATTTGGCACTCTTTGTTCAAATACGTATTGAAATGAAATAAGCTATCAATATGTTTGAATCTATCCCTACGGAGATACAACACAATTCACCGTGATAGAGTTTTTTTAATGATAAGTATTGACTGTTTTAGGACTGTGCACCACATGCGTGGACCGGTGACCACATATGTTCCACATAACTTAAATGACCCTATATCGCGAGAGCACAGTGGTTGTGTACCCGCAGGGCTTGACCGCTCCGGAGGGGAGAACGAGTGTCGGTCACTAGTCTCGGGACCACCTTGGTATTGCCCCAATGAAAACATTTAATTATTTTGCTACATAAATAAAGTTTCATTATTCTTATTAGTAGTAGTATTATTATCGTGTCATTTCCAAGCATGCTCGCGCCTTCATTTCTTACACACATGCGCAGGATGTATGTAGAAACCTGAGGCTGCGCTTTTACACGTTCCACTCTCGGGATCTACTCCATAGCGACCCCCTCCCCTTCCACCCCTGCCCACTCACATAACCACACGCACGCACAATGTGCACCTTCATGCCAATTTAAATAAAAACATGACAAGTTTCTAGAAGACGAGAAAAAAGTTTATATTTTAATATTGTACAGTATAAAGGAGTTATTATGTGTATAATAACTGGACATGAAAACAGATGAACATGATGGTGAAACTTGAAAATATACAACAGTCCGCTGCCCTTCCAGAGAAAAGTCTCAGTCCGGTTTCACTAAGCGTACTTAAATATTTTCACTCTAACAGAGTAAAGTAATACACCCGCCGTTTTTAAACATCCTCGTCCAATGATTCACTTTTCGACAGCACATACTTAACAAAGACTGCTGTCTGTCTGGTCGATTGCTGTTTCAAGTGACAGGTCGATTAGCGCTACAAGTGATACACAAAGAGGATAAGACAAAATAAATAGTTAGGGCTGCTGTGTTGCCATGAACGTTTTCCAATTAAAAGTCCTCGAATTTTAAATTATTCTGGATCTAATTATCACAATATAGTGCAAAAGTGGCGGAGAAGAAAGGTAAAAAGGTCGGGTTTTAACTCCGCACAAGACCATACAAAAATAATTACAGATACCAAAACCTCCTCAAAAAGTCTATTTACACTGTTTGTCAAATGTCCGTCAGTGTCTCATCTGTCATTTGAGTTCACTTCTTCTTTGCTGTTTTCTTTGCTGCTGTCTTCGCTTTGGGTTTTGCCGTTTTCACTTTTTTGGGCTTACTCGCCTTGGCAGGTTTGGCCACCTTTGCCTTCTTCGCCACTTTTTTGGGTTTAACGGGCGTTTTCTTCTTTTCAGCTTTCTTCACTTTCTTCTCAGCCGGTTTACTCTTTTTCGCCTTGGCAGGGGACTTGACCACCTTCTTGGGCTTGGGAGCTTTCTTGTGCTTGACCGCGGCTTTGACAGGCTTCTTGGCTTTTACGACCACTTTGGGCTTGGCTGGTTTCTTAGTGTCCTCTGCTTTGGCCAGTTTGAAGGAGCCGGAGGCACCAATGCCCTTGGTCTGTCGAAGTAGTCCAGTACCCACCAGCCTCTTCAGGGCCAGTTTGATCTGAGAGTCCGCATTGTCGCCCACTTTGTAGTGGTTCTTGATATACTTGGCAATGGACTGCCGGGACGCTCCTCCACGACTCTTGTCGGCCAGGATCGCAGCTTTGATCATCTCGGAGTATTTGGGGTGCGATGCAGCCTTCTTGGGGGCTTTCGTCTTTTTGGGTTTCTGTGCCGGGGCGGCTGCTGTCTCTGCCATGTCGAAGTGTTTGGATGAGTTCGTTTCAGGGAAGCTTTCTCAGTATTCAAAAGTCTGAAAGCCTCTAATGTTTTTCAAGAATGAGTCGAATACGGAAGATTAGTGCAAATATCACTGCAGACTATTCCTCTGTAACCCCCTAATTTAACGAGATCCTCACCAGGACGTAAACTCCTGCAGTACGCGCTGTGTAAGTGTATATTATTCTCCCGGTGCGCCCATAGACAATATTAAGCCTCGGCGCGGACGTGATTGAGAACACCAACTGCCAGCAGCTGATCGAGCAGGCTCCATGAAACTCGCGCGGGCCGGTTTGTGTTTCTTCTTCCTCGAACTATCGCTAAATTTACAAAGTTAGGGCACACATGGTTCCGTCCAACCGTGTCGGCTAAAAGCAGACACCCCAGGCTTCACAAGCGTACCTGCTTCCGAGGAGAATTCGCCGACCGATAAACTTTTATTCCTTGAAAACCCACCCGAAGCAGCGAGCGAGAAGATGGATTTTGCAGAATTCGTGCGAAATTGACCCAAAACAACGGAACCGATACCCAAATCACACCATGCACGTGAAACCCGAATTAATATTACAATGAAAACGCGCCGTTTGACGCATGCATAACATCATTTTCGTTTTTAATCCACCGTTAGAGTTTGACAACTAACACAGTCGGATAGGCGACTCGGTGTGACGTGCTTCAGATTATTTACTGTTAAACCTTTTATAAATTAAATGTGAGTGAATGAAAGTTACTCCTAAATGACATAGCGTGTTGGTGCATTTCTGTGGGTTTGTACGGAATCGGTGCGTTTTATTTCTAGGGCTCTAAAGCTTCAAACTATATAAACAAGTGTGTGAAAGGCTGCCTTGCAGCCGGGGCAACTCGCTGCTAGGAAAGTTGCCAACATCTCAAAGACCTGATACACCGTTTCTCACACACCGGTACCGAGGAAACGGCTCCACACACGAACAGGTCGGTGGGTCGGTGACGGGGCGAGGGCTTGAGTCGGGACACGGTGAAGACAGTTTGCACCCACAATATCGAAGTGATCATATAAAACACGGCGCGCGCTCCACATTCTTTTGTTCAGTGGTCGTCTGGCGGAGGAGAAGTGGGCGCGAGGAAGAGATCTGATCTCGGCTCGTGCTCCTCCGAGCATTTTAGAATAATCAGAGGACACGTCCGTAAGTGGTGTGTTCTGGTTTTCTACGGGGCTCGGTGCATTTTTAGAGAATTGTCTGACTGAGTGCTATCATGCTCCTCTCCTGAACGCCATCTTGAATCCCTGAAGATCATCAGTGTATAGTCAGTCCAATGCGCCTGTTATGCCATATAGTCAAATGAACTGTACTGTCATTGTTTAGTCC
>NC_137922.1:44130838-44143338 GCF_963457725.1 Sprattus sprattus | reverse complement strand
GTCATATGAATGCTACAGTGATCTCTGTTTCTTTGTCAGATATTGGTTTGCGGTTTGTGTGTCTGTTTGAGTGTGTGTGTGTGTGTGTGTGTGTGTGTGTGTGTGTGTGTGTGTGTATGTGTGTGTGTATTGGCTTGCGGTTTGTGTGTCTGTGTGTGTGTGTCTGTGTGTGTGTGTTCGATATGGGTTTGCGGTTTCTATGTTTGTGTGTGTGTCCAACTCCTCACTCCTCAGGGACATCTGAGACTGTTCAGTGTATTCCTGTGTGTAAAGCTGTCTTCTTCTCCTTCTTCTCTTCCTCTCCCTCATTGCATTTTCTTTTTCATTCTGTCTTACTCTCTATATTTCTCTCTCTCTTCCCATGTCTCTCTTTCTCTCTGTATTTTTCTTTTTCTTTCTGTCTTGGTCTCCATCTATCTATCGCTCCCCCTCTCTTTATCGCTCTGATTTCCTCTACCTTTCTTCTTCTCTTTCTATCTTTCTCTCTCTTTAATTCTGTATTTTTCTTTGTCTTTCTCTCTATATCTCTGCCTCTCCCTCTCGCACGCACAATCTATATCTCTCTCTTTCTCTTTACCTCTCTTTTTTGTTTTCTCTCTCTTTCCCTTTCTCATTCATTCTCTATCTTTACTCACTTTCCTGTCTCTCCTTCTCTCTCTCCCTCTCTCCATCTCCCCCCTCTGTCCCTCTGAAGTGAGTTCGGAGGTGGGCCGTGCGGTGTGGCTACGTTTCTCCCCTCCGCTGCCATCGTCGGGGCCGCAGCCCAGCTTCATGGCCCACCTCTCTGGGGCAGTGGTGGGCATCAGCATGGGGCTGCTCATCCTGCGCAGCTACGAGGAGAGCCTGCAGACGCAGTGCTCCTGGTGGGTGCTCGTCTTCACCTTCATCACCTTCCTCCTCTTCGCCATCTTCTGGAACATCTTCGCCTACGAGCTGCTCGGTGTCCAGATCCCGCCGCCCCCCTGACGCACGCGTGGGGGGAACCAATCGTCTCGCTCCGTCCAACCCCGGTGCCCTCCTCCTCCTTGGTTTCAGCCAATCACGGACAGATATCCGACCCAAACCCTTCTGTGCTTTTTTCCCCCAAAAAACAAAACAAGAAAAAAGCCCCACCAGAGAGGTTTAAAGATGAGACTTTGCTGTCATTGCTTGGTCGGCAGTTGCTCCCATTAACACTGGCCAGCAATCCGCATACACATACAAACAACACAACAGACTTCTGAATCTAATACACACATCCACAACAATTACCCACAAAACTCCACAGTTCAGTAATGCATTGAAAAACATGTACGCGCACACACTCTCTCTCACTCACACACACACACACACACACACACACACACACACACACACACACACACACACACACACACACAGACACACACAGACACACACACACACACACACAGACAAATACACACACACACACACACACACACACACACACACACACACACACACACACACACACACACACACACACACACACACACACACAACACACACACACACACACACACACACACACACACACACACACACACAACACACGAACACAAATGGACAGGAGAACCTCAGCATACATATCATCAACAAAAACTATAGATTCAATCACAACCAACATACAATAAACAATGAGATTAACACATTACACAACTGGCTGTATATTGCCATCAAGGGTCCTGTCAAAACCCATTGACACACATAATTGTGTCTGGTTCTAACTGACCACCAGGCTAAAACTGACTCAATTTAGAGAATGCAAAGTTACTCCTTGAACAGGTCAAGATGTGTGTGAAGGATCATATTTATTATTTTAACTTGATCTGTTAAGTGTCTTTCTCTGCAGTTATTTACATGTGTATAGTCTTTACTGGTCCAATACTTCACATTTTCCTTTGCTGTGTCAGTGTGTGTGTGTGTTTGTGTGTGCGGTGCGCGTGTCTACTCCACTCTAGTCAAGTCTCTGCACAAGACTGCTAATATTAATGAACAGACGCAGATTATTCACTCGCACCTATAAAGTCCAGCCACTGAAGAACTGCATTGCCACCACCAAAGCCAGGAGGAACCCCTGAAAACCCTGACTAATTGACCCATGACCTCTGATAACTTGAACTTTGACCCCTTTCATAAGGTGTCAGTGACATAATCATCCATGTAACAGCCTGCCTTGGCAACCATGACAGGGGAGCATCACCAAGGTGACCACATAATCCTTGCTTCTCCTGTACTGCTCTGCTTTTCCGTCAATTGAAGATTTCACTTAAATGTTGCAAGGGTTGCCAGATTATGTCAGAGTTGCCAAAGTGAGGAAAAAATAATCCCTAGTTTGTGATGCTTGTTGTGTTAAAAAAATCTCTTATGGTGTGAACATCCTCTATGATACCGAAACTGTTATGAACTTGAATCAGACACAGAATTTACTGAGCATTTATACAATTTCCTGCAATGTGTATTTTTGTGTGACAGATTTAGGAGGACATTTTTGGGTTGTGTCTTCTGACGCATTCCTGAGGACATTTCGTGTTGTTTGTCTCAGACTGACCTGTGGGGGTGTTTTAGGTGAAGAGCTTGAGGGTCGGGTTGCTATGACGAGCCCTCTGCTGCTTTGTAATGTCATGCGCTGATGCTGTTGAATCTTGTGCCAAAATGGTTTATTTATTTATCACACTTCATGCCGAGTGTGTGTGTTTTGTGTGTGTGTGTGTGTGTGTGTGTGTGTGTGTGTATGTGTGTATATGTGCCGTTGCGTGAGAAAGAGAGGGCTTAAGAAAAAGGTCATTGCTTGCTTCAGAGCAAAATCCCACTCCAGTTTGTAAGTGTGTGTGCCTAGTGACTCGCATAAAACCATCTCTGTTTGGTGCCACTGTACAGATCAAAGTTGCAGCTTTGCCGAAAAGAGGACGCGTAAAATTAAGCATTTAAAGGAAATGCGATACACTCAAGAGTTGTCTGGCGCGCATGCACGTGTGTGTGTGTGTGTGTGTGATAATCAGTGTTACTTGAGCATGTTCTCTATGTGCAGTATGACAGCAGGCTAGTGTAGCTCATTAGACTTCTACTGTTACTATGGCAGCACTCCTGGGAAAACAGTACCATGGTGTATTAGCTTCATGCTAACTCACTTTTTACAGTTTCAGTGCATTAGCATTGTGCTAAATTCTCAACCAGGCATGTAGCTCAGTTTGTAAGCTCTATACTGACCTGTATGAGCATGTAGCTCAATATTTTAGCTTCATGCTAACCTCTACCAGAATAGAGCTCTGTCCCAGTGACCCTTATCAGGCTTGTAGCTTCACTCAGTGCCTGGCTGTGTTTCAATCTCAGTACCCTTAAATTGAAACCTCTCCTGTAGTCCTTCACAGCTATTGATTTTCAAAACTGATAGGTGTAGGCTAACATCAATCACACTGCCATTTCATCTGACATGCTTATATCTGCTGTCTTGCTTGCCCCATAAGGGAAAACAAAGGAGAGGCCATTTTAAGAGTATTCAGATTGAGGCTGGTGCTGGTCAGCTTGTCTATTGAAGGGCTGAAGGAGTTTTTAGGCCTGATACCAGTGCTTTTAAGAGACAGGGAAGGATGTAAAGGTTGTAGTGTTGTCAATAAAGTAGCCATATTGCTCGCACCCATTCCATACCGTTCCTGTGAGATTCGTGAGGGAGAGGAAAGCCATCTGACAGTTGGATGCAGTATACTCTGGCCAGCCATGATTTCTTAGGTGTTCTTCGAATGCAGGGTTCTCTGCTACTGTCAGTAACATTCTAGATTTTCCTGTCAGTTCCTTCCTAGTAACATGACATTCCATATTCATGTTGCTTAATCTGTGTGTCTTGAAAAGCAACCGTGTGGCATCTTAATTTGTAACTCCAGTGAAATTATAATTAAACTCTTTTAAATTTGATTTGATTCGATGTCAGTGTTTTACAAATCACAAACACGACATGGCATTGCCTGTTTAAAATTAAAATACATCCCAGTAAGGCCGATGCTTAATTGTGTTTGACGTTGACTCCAGATTTGCTTGGTGACAAAAGTGGGCTTGAACAGGGAATCCTCTAAACATAGTTCTGTCAGAAATGGATTTTGCTGCCACATACCCTCAAATTTTAGATACACACAGACATGTAGCTTACTCCCATTAGGTTAGAAAAAGTCATGTTTCAACCCATGAAACTACATCTAAGGCTAACCGTGCCTGTCTAGCTGATGTGTGAGCTAATAGGTGGAAGGATGCTAGTGCAAGCTGAGCCCTAGCTCCCTTAGAGGCTCATATTCATCCACAGGGAATACTACTTTGCTACTAAATAAACATGGTTAATGTTGTAATGATGCCCCTTCAGTGTAGAGGAGGAGATTTTTTTCCGTCTAAAAACTGCTACGTTGTTGTCGTCTCCTCATGACGTTCTTGAAGGAAGAGATGCAAAGGTTCAATTATTTTTACCATTGGGGTTAAGTCTAGGGTGGTACATCATGAGGTTGGTTAACCAGTAAGGCAGTTTAACTCAGTTTTGATGGTAAAGAGAATTCCATGACCAATAGTGTTCTTTGGCCTGATGGATTAAAACGTCATGAGATGCAACAGTTAAAGGAGACGTCGGGGCAGCCTCAATGCCTTTTCCTGAGCTACGTTTTGGAAATTCTAAAGCAAGTGTCTTTGTAATATACTACTATATTCCTAAACTCATACCACTCCTGGGAAACCTTTCAAGAACAACTACAACAGAAAGTGAACATAAAACACAGACGAAACAAAAACTGTTTTGGCCAAACTCTTAGTGCCTGGAAGATCTGAATTAGAGCTCTAAAGTTTCGGAATAGAACATAAATCTTGAACTTTTCCCTGGAGTGTCCATCCTTATGAGTGTTCTTATCTCAAACTAACGTGATAGACACAGTGGCATCTTGATCTCAGCCTCAGCCAATTCATCATTTCTGAGATCAGCTGTAGTGAACTTAACCCCAAGGGGAAACAAGGCTTCATTCAACGCCCTGCTGTGACTCAAATATGGTGCCAAAAAAACTAAACAGATCTCCTGTCCAGACAGCAGGTCCTGATTCCTACAGTTTACAATCTTGTGCTTTCAGAAAAAAAAAAAACGTTTTTTTTTTGTTCAGTTCTGGTTAAACAAAATAGCAACAAAAATACATTAAAGATGTAAATATGGAGTTTCTATAACGGTCCTCTGTTTCTTCATGATGTTATGTAGATGTTGAAATGTTCTGAGCCATTTTCTATGGATTTTAATTAGCTGTTTTTTTCTTTTCTACTGGTCATTTTACCTGCTTTCATTTAGAAACAATGGGAATAAAGAGCGATACTGTGGCCAAGCTTCTCCATGTCTCTCTTGCGTGTGTGTGTGTGAAAGACTGAGTGAGTGTTTGTGCATGCATGCACATGTTGATTACATTTCTGAAAAAAAACTAATCATTTTGTACAGAAATACTCAATTATATATATAATATTGAGTTGAATGCAGTACCTCTCATAAAACAGCTGATGCCTCCTACTGAAAAACAAGAAGCTTGAAACAAAAAGACTCCTTATAAAATATATTTATTCATACATTACAGGAATATCATCAGACAGACAGGAGATAAAAATCTCTACATAAATCACTGGAATGTTCTCACAGTCAGATCGGTCCACATAAACAATCTAAACAGTGGTGTGTTCAAGAGCGCAATACAATACGATATAGAGGTCTGTGGCCCACAACAAGGGTAACTGTTTGTCAAAATAGTGGACACAACCTCTTACCCTGACACCTCTGACCTTTCAACCATGGTTTATCACCTACTGGGTTTTTTGCCTCTTAGCTGCTTTGTCATTGGATGCAGGACTCTTAACTGGCTCTTGATTGGTCTGGAATTGTTTAAGGTCACCGAACTCTTCCAACAGAGATGGCTGCAGCTTATTGGCTACTGCCCATGTCCATAAACACATCTCCACCCTATGAGGAGTCCAGTCCTGCTGACTATCCACTGACAGAGAGAGAGAGAGACAGAACTTAGCAGTGTCACACACACACACACACACACACACACACACACACACACACACACACACACACACACACACACACACACACACACACACACACACACACACACACACACCTTACCTGTGTTGAGGTGCTTTGTTTTCTGGGCGATTTTGTCCAGGTAGAGGCTGTAGTGTTTGGCTGTGTACTTTACTGGACATAGTTCTGGGATACTCTCCACACTCTCATCTGCCATAAAGGCCACCTCCTCACAAGCCCCTGCTGCTAGCACCGCTAGTAGGATGGAAAAGCTGCATTAATTTGTCTGCTTTATAAATTATGTAAATTTCAAGTTATTTCACATGCTACATGCAACTGAGTTTATAGTAAGTGTGTATCAAGGGCGTAGGTTTGCATATGGTCCATAGGGACTAGTCACAACAAAAGTTTGGGAAAGACACATTGTCCCCACCAATATCAAATGTAATTTGAATTGCCTGTTATAAAAAAATATTTTGCACAATATGTTTCCAAACTCATTCATATTATTGTCCATACTATGCTGGGCAGTGTCCCTACCAATGCTGAGACCAAACCTACGCCCTTGGTGTGTATGAGGCTATGTGTTACAGATGCTAACGATAGTATGGGATCCAACCTGATGCTGTGGCAGGCCCCATCCCTTTCAGTGTGCTCAGCTCAGTGACAGCAGCCTGGACATCCGGCAGCAAATCAAATGCCTTACTGCTGCAGCTCTGAACCGCCTCCTCACTGTTAGAACCAATCAGCTGCTGCAGTCTTGGTCGGAACTTCCCCCTCTGGAGGAAAAAAAGAAGAAACAATAGCAAGGCTTCTCTTCCATCCAAAGCAGAGGGTTTTTGTCAACTTCCTTGTAGTGCCACCATTTATTTTGGCTTAATTAGGATGGTTGGAGCACAAGGATGTTTTGTGAAAAAGCAGCCGAATGTTTCCATTTCCAGTACATGTGTTTAACAGTAACTGAATAAAAGTGAAATATTAGCGAGAAAAATAAGAAAAAGAAAAGTGCTATATGGCACCAATGGAGGCCTTCAGACAAAATATACTCTGAGTATGCAGTAGCAGTCTCTGCAGGTATATATACTGACCGTTAGCTTCCACTCCATAAGTTTACTCAACTCATCTCGGGTAACATGGCGTTGCGTCCGGGCAGAGATATGCTTAGGGAGCTCCTCCTGGTACCTGCCCAGAGACCAAACACCTTGAGTTGGGGCAGAAACTAAGTGCACTTGGCCCTAACCCTGGAGAACGAACGATTTTAGTGGGTGATCCTATGACCATTATCATATACAGACGTTTCATGTGTGAATCATATGATCATACTATATGAGTACAACAGTATCAAGACATTAGAAAAGAAGAAAATATATTTTTGAGATCGTCTATCTTATATTGTTCAAAACAGCTGGGCTTAAATCACCCACCCACTTTTGATTGCAGCAACTACAAATGCACACAAGTCTAGACAGCTCTTATTGACTGTGCATGTCCTGAGCCTTGGTATAGCCTAATTGATCGACTTTACAAGTGATTTGCATGCTTATCACCAGTGGTCCTAAAATCAATTGCATTGTGTGTGAAACACTGTGCATGTGTGTATGTGTGTGTGTTTGTTATGTGCTCACCACTTGTCCAGAGCCAGCAGTTTTCCAGCCTTGCCTTTCCCTGAGGACTTAGCCTCCACAACTGTCCAGTATTTCTCATACACCCCTTTCCACACTGCTGGGTCAGAGCAGACAAACAGTCCTGCATAGGCTGGCATCCTATGAGACAAGGGAGGAGGAGTACACTGCGCTGTAATTTAGGCTATCATACAGAAACAATTCAGAAGTTCAGAGGCTGAGTTGGCTGTGTAAGAGCACCCCTCCAACGATGTCTGTGTCTGTGAAAAGCACCCTGCAAGGTTAAAATGTTCCAGTACCCTAAAGTGTTGCTTTTAAAGCTCAGCAGGCCCTTTTCAGTCAATCTCACCAACAATCAACATTCAGAGCACAAACCGCAGAAACAAGCGCGAAGGTCGTCTACCGCGTTCACTGTCGTAAATGTGGACATATTTGCGACAATTGAGCTACAACATCCGGTTTGTCAGTAAAGAAAGTCCACAACATTTGCTTGCTTCAGAAGGTTAGTTCACCCGAGTGTGCTGAGCTGTCTTGGAGTAGTTGTTTGCCTTCATCTCAGGTTTTGGGTGTTGGAAATTCACCGGAATAAAACGTACAAAATGACCTACTCGTTTGGCAGATAATGGCTGCTATGGCTAAATTGGCTAGCTAGAAAACCAATTTGTTTATGTTTCACTTTCAGTTAACGATAGTTAGCTAACCCGCTGCTAGCTCATGTTGAGTGCATAACGTTTTCCACAGAGACATGAACAGTTTTCTGATGTAATATTTTAAGAGTCATCTAAAGAACTATTAAGAGTATTGCACCATTGCTCATTGCATGCAATACACTCACCTCAGTTGTGTACGCGTTGCACCTGTTTAAAACTAAAGCTAGCTTTATGCATGCAGTATGAGACGATAACATATGAGGAAGACATATCATCATTGTGTTTTATCCAACACTCCTGAGATAGGTATGACTTATTATTATAACACAACAGAAGTCTATAAAGTATATCCCATGTTTAAAACTTACCACGACACATGCTTGTAATGCATTTATCGCTGTTATACTAGGAGTTTCATGTAATTTTAGCATTGAATTAGTGCATATACCTACTTAGTTACTTTAATGACTTGCCAGTTTCACTTTTTATGTGGGATGAACTTTATAAACTTAAAGGATGAAAGTGTTTTAAATCACAACTTTCCTGCACACTTTCTCTTGCGTCATGCCGTAGCTTGAAACCCAGCACACAGGTGTTTTTCTCTGGAGATGTCAAACGCGGCACAGGGCCCCAGCGCGTGGTCACGGGAGACCGCCTAGTGCGCGAGGGCACCTCGTCATGTGCCGCCGACACCAGAAGCATAATCGCATCCAGTTTTTACAAGACCACTTGAATATACGGTAAGAATTGCGATGTTGCCGTTATTTGTGTATTTGTCCAAAGGCATTCTAAGCGATGACTGAAATATCATTTGAGGGATCTGTTAAATAATGTGATCATATGTGCACAGTTTCACAATTCAAATGTGCACTGTATAAATACTATGTAATATATTATGTTTTGTAAAGAGGAAAAGCCCTAGGTGGAAGGCCGTCATAGGCTTGAAACCGACATTCCCTATAAGGCTTGCTTCTGGCGCATGTTTAGCTTTCGTTCAACTAAGAAGGGACTTTAAATGTCTGTAGACAAGCACAGCCGTTGATCAACCAAAACCAAAACAAGACCTTTCAAATCCAATACATGGTTGCTGTGTACAGACTAAATAAAACATTAACATGCTATTAATATGCTGTAAGTACTGTTAATGTAAATGTAAGACGGACATCATGATTGTTTGGATACAGAACAGCTTAGATTTAGAGCTTATAGTTGGACAGTCCTGGTTCGTTTGGATGGTGAGACTGATGATCTCATAGCTGGGTCATATGTATTGTGGAGCAGTGTGTTTGAAAACTAGCACACCAGCTCATCTCGTGAACTAATTTCCCGGCAGCAATCTGCACTGGATACCTCAGGGACCTGCTGATTGGCTGCAAGAGGCTGAAAGGGAGCGACCGATTGGCTGGAGAAGCTGAGGCGAAGCTGAGGGGTCCCCCAGGCTTCCTCTGGAACTAGTGAGTATAGTGCAACCCCTTTTCTCCTGGCCAGGCCAGGTAGAGGCACACTATATAACAGTCCACAGCTTTGGCAGAAGAGATAATTTGCTTCCTGTAAATATCAGAAGTTGTTTTGTAAGCATCAGGATGGAGATTGCAGTTTTCATCTTTGTTTTTGTTGTTGCTGTTTCTGTTTCTGCATCTTTGTTTACTGTTTGCGGGTACGGAGTCGTGACAAGTATCAGATCATCACAGAGAATTCCGCAGTACTTTGAGAGCGTGTCCCTCGTTTCTGAGTCAGCTTGCACTCTTTGACACTGACAAAGAGACACACACACACACACACACTCTCACTCACTGCCGTCATCCCCTACTGACACCCATTGCTGACACCTGCATCCCTGTCACATATGTTAATTCTCTACCCCTGTAGCATGCTAGGCTACATGCTCATGGGTCAGTCAATTTGTTATAGATCAGAGGGCGCTTTGCCATTCTTCCTGTTGCGGACAAAATGCTTGGAATGCCACATGAATGTGTCTTCCTCCACGGCGCCAGTCTCGCAGCCGCTCCTTGTCATCGCCTCGTTCTGCACCAATGCCAAGGACAATGACTAAGAGAACCCAGTGAAAAGGTCAGGACCACAGCTTATAGGGTCTGAAGCTAAAATGGCTAATGGTCATTAATCAGCAATCTGTGCAAGTTCATGGTCAATCCTAAAGGGGCAAAGAGTAAAAGCTGCTGTGTCAGCCTCGCCCAGAATGGGGGCTTTGGGAGATTCTAATGGAATTAATTTGTCCACGAACTGTTTGCGTAAACCTGGGGTAATCTTGTAGAGTGACCTGTAAAATAAGGCGTTTCACACCAGTGCTTTGCAGTGCTGCCACCCTCTGGCTATAGGAGGGACTGCAGCAGGTTATTACTACCGCAGTCTTGGACAGCTGCTTTGCGTTACGTGTTTGTGTGTGTGTGTGTGTGTGTGTGTGTGTGTGTGTGTGTGTGTGTGTGTGTGTGTGAGAAAAGACAAATGTGTAATGAATAATTTTGGCTTGTATATTTTAGCCCCCCACCCACTCCCTCTCACACACACCTCTTTCTCAGTGAACCCCACCTCCTTTCTCCTCTCCCCATCTCTATTCTCTCTCTTGCTCTGACACACACACACACTCACACTCACACTCACACTCCACTCTCTCTCGCTTCCTCTCCCCAAAGAATGTAAAGACGGCTGTGTCCCAGTTAATTTTCCCACCAGGCGGGCAAAACTCCTCATATCTCGTCACTTAAGCCAGAGATGAGCAAAGGGCTGGACGCCTCTCGAACAGCACTGGGTTATAGTCTGCTTGAATAGATGGGAAGAGATGTTTGAGTGTTTTATGACATTAGTAAATCCAGCAAGGGAGCTGGAATGTGGGTGATAAATTGTGTCTGGTTGTTTAGGGCTATGGGTGGTTTGCATTGCTGGCCTGATTGAGTGAAGAATCGCACTGAATGACAGATGTTGACTTTTGAGGCTAATTGGAATAATGAGTGCTCTCTTTTCATTGTATTAAAATCAGCCAGGCTTTATTAACCCTATTGTTCTTGTTCATGCTGGAAATAAATAATCTTAGGTTACATATAAATATTATGAGAAATATCATATCAAATGTGGATACAAATATGCAGAGAAATAAACACACACATTTAGGCCTATGGTAGACGAATAAATATGTTAAATATAAATATCTGTTTTTCTCTGTCTCTCATTCCATGTCCGTCCCTCTCTGCCCTTCTCTCTCCCTCTCTCTGCCTCTCTTTCTCTGTCTCTCTCTCTCCTTCTCGCCCTTTCTCTCTCTCTCTCAATCCCTCTCTCTGCCGCTCTTTCTCTCTCTCTCTCTCCCTCTCCCCCTTTCTCTTTCTCTTCCTCTTTCTCTCTCTCTCAATCCCTCTCTCTGCCTCTCTTTCTCTGTCTTTCTCTCCCTCTCTCTTTCTTTATCTCACTCTCTTTTTCTCTTTCTCTCTCTCTCTGTCAGTTGGGGATGGAGAAGATGACACGTGTGAGTACGGTGCTGGGCAGTGCCTCTGTCGGCGGCAAGACTATGTTCTGCCACCTGGACGCACCAGCCAATGCCATCAGTGTGTGCCGGGATGCAGCACAGGTCTGTCTTTCTCTATTGCTCTTACACGCACACACTAACACTCACACTCACACTCACACACACTCACACCTCACTCACGCACACTTTGACAATTAGACTTTGAATCTTTAAAATCCCAACTTCGAAACTTTTATGTCCCTGGTAGTTTAACAGCTGACTGAGGCCGACAGTAATGAAATGCCTCAGGGTCTCATTCCACCTTTTCCCTCTCAGAACTGATGCATTGAAGATTTACTTACACTCTGTGCTTTAGGTGGTGGTGTACAGAAATCCATATGTATTGAAGATTAATTAAAAATCATTACCGTACGTTCTGTATTGATGTCAACACCTTCTTTCTCTGTCTCTCTTGCTTTCTCTCTCTGTCTCTATCTCTCTCTCTGTCTACATGCTACAGTGGTTTTATGAACTCATAACTGTAAATGATTCGAACGCAAGTTTTAATGGGTCCTTTTGATCAACGATCCAATAAAGGGCTGTTTAAAAGTCGCCGTGTCCCTCCCTCCCTCCCTCCCTCCCTCCCTCTCTCCCTCCCTCTCTCCCCCCTCTCAGGTGGTGGTGGCGGGGCGCAACATCTTCAAAATCTACGCCCTGGAGGAGGATGGCTTCACGGAGCGCCT
>NC_137922.1:44118338-44125838 GCF_963457725.1 Sprattus sprattus | reverse complement strand
TCAGAATTGTATTGGAATCCTGGCACAGATGAAGGTTCCGGAGTCGTTGAACTTTGCACCACTTGACACGTAGCCCTGCAGAAGGACTTGGAGATCTCTGCATGAGGTCCCAAAGGCTTAGCACAGAGCGCTGTGTTGGTGGAATTGCCATGGCAAAGGGATGTTTGAATGCTGCTGTCAGGAGGATGCAGTGGTTGCCATGGCAAAGGAATGTGTGAATGCTGCTGTCAGGAGGATGCAGTGGTTGCCATGGCAAAGGGATGTGTGAATACTGCTGTCAGGAGGATGCAGTGGTTGCCATGGTGAATGCAGCGGTCAGGAGGCTGCGGTGGTTGCCATGGCAAAGGGATGTGTGAATGCTGCTGTCAGGAGGATGCAGTGGTTTCCATGGCAAAGGGATGTGTGAATGCTGCTGTCAGGAGGATGCAGTGGTTGCCATGGTGAATGCTGCTGTCAGGAGGATGCAGTGGTTGCCATGGCAAAGGGATGTGTGAATGCTGCTGTCAGGAGGATGCAGTGGTTTCCATGGCAAAGGGATGTGTGAATGTTGCTGTCAGGAGGATGCAGTGGTTGCCATGGTGAATGCTGCTGTCAGGAGGATGCAGTGGTTGCCATGGCAAAGGGATGTGTGAATGCTGCTGTCAGGAGGATGCAGTGGTCTCCATGTAGTGCTTTTCCTCCCGCTGATGATGTGTTTGTCCCGATGACAGTTTCAGCATGAAGGAGTTGAGCGCCGGCCTCAACGAGAGGAACAAGGAGAGCAGACAAGACAACATCCACAGCCTGGAGACCAACATCAACATCAACAACAACGATGGTAATGGAACACAGACACAGACACAGACACAGACACAGACACAGACACAGACACAGACACAGACACAGACACAGACACAGACACAGACACAGACACAGACACAGACACAGACACAGACACTTTTTGCTCTTACTCATGTCATGTCTGTCTTTGTTACCTTTGGCCCTTTTCTCTTCTCTTCTCTCTCCTGCTCTGATTTTGCCCTTACTCATTTCTTTGTCATTCTTCTCTCTCTCCTTCAGTGGAGAACGAGGAGACAGAGGGCAGTGAGGGTCAGGCTGAGTATGTGTTTGGAGACGCAGAGCTGGACGATGATGACCTCTACTCCATGGAACATGACAACCAGACCGGTGAGTCAGTCATCGGCATTTAAAGGATTATTAAATTAAGACAACTTGAATTATAGGTTACATTATATATGCATACAAATGTGGACATGTCTGCATTTACAATTGTATGCTTTCTGACGGCTCGGCTGTGTATCTGTCTGTCTGTTTATGTGTTTGTTGTGTTTGTCTTCATGTGTATGTCTTAACCCTTTTCTGTGTTTGTGTGCGTTTATCTCTCAATTGCTTTGTGGTCATCTGTGTGTGTGTGTGTGTGTGTGTGTGTGTACGTTTGTAACATTGTGTGTGTGTGTGTGTGTGTGTGTGTGTGTGTGTGTGTGTGTGTGTGTGTGTACGTTGGTAACATTGTTTGTATGTGTGTGTGTGTGTGTGTGTGTGTGTGTGTGTGTGTGTGTGTGTGTGTGTGTGTGTGTGTGGGTGTGTGCCTCCCTCCCTCCACAGAGGAGCCAGAGTACACCCTCCCTCAGGAGGCCTTCCCCCTACGTCATGAGATCATGGAGCAGCCGTCGGCCCCAGAGCTGCTGGAGAAGGCTGAGTCTCCGCACGTGAGCGGCAGTGAGGCCGAGAGCATCTGCCTCACGTCCTCCGAGACCATCAGCCTCATCTCCGTCTCGCAGCTGCTCTTCCCGCCGCACCTGCCCCCCACCTTCTTCGGCCCCGTCGTCAAGGAGATGCTGGCCTACTACGCCGAGCAGGGCGACGTGCAGATGGCCGTATCCGTGCTCATCGTCCTCGGCGACCGCATCCGCAAGGACATCGACGAACTCACGCAGGTATGTTATGTCTTTTTGCTCCTATGCACATACAGTATGTGTGCACAATCACTGTTTCAGTTTCAGGATTATGTGTGTGTGTGTGTGTGTGTGTGTGTGTGTGTGTGTGTGTGTGTGTGTGTGTGTGTGTGTGTGTGTGTGTGTGTGTGTGTGTGTGTGTGTGTGTGTGTGTGTGTGTATTTTGCTGTTTATGTTGGTGTTAGGTGTGTGTGTGGGTGTGTGTGTGTATTTTGCTGTTTATGTTGGTGTTAGGTGTGTGTGTGGATGGATGTGTGTGGATGTGTATGAATGAATGAATATATTATTTTTGTTTTGGTCCTGTAGTTGTATGAATAGATTGATATGCTCTTTGTAGATCATCTGCAGCAGTATGTTTGAATCAGTAGACCATGTTTTGCATTGATCTGCTGCAATAATACCTCATTAAGTGTGTGTGTGTGTGTACACAGGAGCACTGGTACATGTCCTACATTGACCTACTGCAGCGCTTCGAGCTGTGGAACGTATCCAATGAGGTGATTAAGCTGAGCACGTGCTCGGCCATCGGCTGCCTCAACCAGACCTCCACCACGCTGCACATTAACTGCAGCAACTGCAAGCGCCCAATGAACAACCGTGGCTGGATCTGTGACAGGTAACTACGGCAACTACTGCCACGCCCTGTCGTTAACTTGTGTTACTTAGATGACCTAAAGTCCCTCCCCCTCCATGCCTGGTTCTGTCAAATGGAAAATGTATAAAATAATGGCTCATTTATATTATATATATTTACTTATGCATTTAGCAGACACTTTGACCCCACTTTCTGTTAAGTGGCTTCAGTTACTGTGTACTTAATTAATGGATAAGTATCATGTATGTTTTATGTTAGTGCATATTAGAAGATGGACGTGATACTAAATGGTGCCAGCACTGTCACCCAGGCCAACTTGTAACACATAGACGTTTGTGGTTTTATTTGTATGCTTGTCCCATGGGATCTGTGGGCTTTGCTGGTTCAAATGGAATTCCAGTCCACTAGAACCAGACGTAACAGTGCAGTGGCTTAGGACCGATTGGATATATCTGTACTGTGTGCTAGAGTGACCTCTCACCTTTGCCACCGTCTCTCTTCTCTTCCTCCCTGCCTGTAGGTGCCGCCAGTGTGCGAGTGTGTGCGCGGTGTGCCACCATGTGGTGCGGGGCCTGTTTGTGTGGTGCCAGGGCTGTGGGCACGGTGGGCACTTGGAGCACATGAGGAGCTGGCTGCGTGATAACACACACTGCCCCACAGGCTGTGGACACCTGTGTGAATATACCTAACACACACACACACGTGTGTTATACACTCAGTTGGAAATTGGGTGTGTCGTCAGGAGTGAAGAGTTGGTTCACCACGATGCTGCTGTTGCTGTTTTTTTTTGGGAATAACTGCTGCTATTCTTAAAGGACAATAAAGGATGATACACACACTCTACACTCTGCACACACACACACACACACACTGTCACACTCTTCACACACAAATGGACTATCACATGCTACCAGAAATCCATGCACAAAACACACACCTGCTGTTAGACAGACACACACATATACGCACCCGTTACTCCAGTATACATATCACACACACACACACACACACACTTGCCAAACACAATCTCTTCTGAAGCCAATCACCTCAAAAGAAAGGGACTAGCTCTTTTTTATATTCGGACTGGTATGTGTTTTTACCAGCTGTCTGCCTGAGACGAGTGAAGCTGTTTCTTTGTATGTAAATATGTGATTTCTGTATGAAGAAGAAGATGATGAAGATGGTGATGATGATGAAGACGTGTAATAAATGTTTCTTTTTGCTGCTCTGTGCCTTCATATGGAGTAAGCTCACCGTCTCCAAGTCTAATGCTGCGTTCTGATTGGATGATTGAGAGAATGAGTATAAGTGGTATTTCTCTTTCTTGCCATTTTTTCTTCAGCCCTTTGCTTGAATAGAGTAAAAAAGAGAGAAAGGATAATTAGTGTACTTTTTTCTCACCCAATTTTACCTTCTTTTAAAATATTCAGAGTTCTTTATTCATATTGGCACCGTGCCTACACTGAATTCACCCTGCTGACCGCCCAGGATAAACAGTCAAACACAGCCTATGCGGTCTTAGACAGGGGCAGGCTCGTGTGTGTGTGCAGTCTGTGAGTGCTTTGGAAAAGATGAGTGCCTGACTGAATGCAAGGTGTGTGTGCAAGTCGGTGTGTGTGTGTGTGAGTGCTTTGGAAAAGATGAGTGCCTGACTGAATGGAAGATGTGTGTACGAGTCTGTGTGTGTGTGTGAGTACATGTTCTCTTGACTGCTGCATGGCTGAATACATCACACACTTTCCACAACACTGCGACCCCTGAGCACATGTCGGCAATCAAAACTGACAGAGGAAAACTCGAGGTGAAAGGGACACTTTTACTCTTTTAAAGCTTCATCTTTGCATCTGGCTTTTGTGTGTTTTGACTTCCACTGAAGCAGACTCTGCTGAAAGATTCATAATCAAAGGTTCAGCAACGAAGAACTGCGTGCCTCTCTGTCTCATTCGTGTCTGCTGTGGTACAGGGTTTAGTTCTGTTGGGAAGTCAGCATTTATTTAATCAATACAAATGAGGAAAAAGCTGTAACTAAAAGTTGTGGTTGTTTAAAGAGACTAGCACTGGTATCATCTTCAAATGACTTTCCATTGTATATGGTCATGTGTAGGACAGATAAACACACTTGTTCCAACTAGCCTCCTAGGCCACACACGGCACAGTTCTGTGGTCTGAGTCGGAAAGCGTGAAAAAGGCCATCACCATCACCACAACACATGAGCTGACATACAACCAAGCTCTTTATCAGTGCTAACTGTGCTGTTGTTGGTGTTTGGAGGGTTTTTGCCTTTTTCAGAGGATAGATTGCTAGTTTTCCACCAATACTCTTTACTGCTGCTAAGAAATACAATTAGGGTAGATATAAATAGCAGTATCTTCAGTCATGGTACATACCTTTACATACCTGAAACAATAGATAAATGTCTTTACCATATTGAGACAATATGGTCTTGTATATCCCACACTGTTTCTGCCATTTACATTTTTACATTTAGCAGATGCTTTTATCCAAAGCAACTTACAAGGATGTATACACATTTTACATTGACACTGATGGCACACTGCACATCAGGAGCAATTAGAGGTTCAGTGTCTTGCTCAAGGACGCTTCGACAGGGCATCGAACTAGCAACCTTCTTATTACTAAACGACTTCTCTACATCCTGTTTCTGCAAACTTCAATCCATGTGACTTAAGCCGTTTTAATAACTCTGCTTTTCCTGTACAAAAACGTCAAAGATCTGTCAACCAAAAAGATTCATCTTAACTTCAAAACCTCCTTCACCTGAAAGCTGGACCCATAGCTGATCCATTAATGACTGACCACTGATGATAAATCAGTACTGGTTCACTACTGCTAATCATTAATCATTTTTTATTTTCTACTATTTAAGGATTTCATGTTCCACGTGTTGGAAATTGATTCACTGTTGTACATTAATATGGCAAATTTAAAAACACTTATGTCCAAACCAATTATTATTATTATTATTATTATTATTATTATATGAGTCATTTAAAAAAAACAAAAAAACAATAAACAATTCATGCGTTAGCTGATTGTCAGAGGTTTGATTTCCCTGTGTGTGTGTGTGTGTGTGTTTGTGTGCATTTGTGAGTGTACAAGACAGTAACTGTTAGTGTTCACGTCTGTCCATGCAGACCCAAATTTCCAACTGGGGAAAGTCTATTTGGACCCGCCCCTCTATGTGAGGTCCTCTTGGCACACCCAGGATGCTATCCTCACTGTGATTGGTCCCGTGTAACAAGTGCACAGGTGTAAAACAGAGCAGAAAGCCCTCTGCCTGTCTGTCATTGGCTGCCTTCTCTCTTGCTCTCTTTGTCCATCATTACTTCATTTTCCCCTCTTCTAGGCTGCTCTCTGTCACTCATTCTTTTTCTTGTGTTTAGGGTGGTAGGGGGTTGAAGGTCATCCTCAGCCAGTACATCTGGGAAGAGAGTGTTACGCTGTATAAAAAAAGGTGAGTAGAGTAAGGGGTCAGTGTTTGTCTGTTTTTAGCAAGTCTCTTTATCATACAGTGAGCGCATATTATGTGACTGTGCGTGTAGTCTGTATGTGTGAAGTGTGTTCATATAGAATGTCTGTGCTCTGTGTGAGTGGAAGAGTCTGTGTGTGTGTGTGTGTGTGTGTGTGTGTGTGTGTTTGTTTGTTTTGAAGGGTGTACCTTGGGCTGCTAGGACTCCTCCAAACTCCCAGGTCTTTCCGTACTGAGACGCCCGAGACTCTGCGACAATGCCTGAAGCTTGTGGGCTTCAACCCACAAGTTCACACACAATTTCACAGACACACAGACACACACGCACACACACACACACACACACACACACACACACAGTATTTATATCCTCTGTGATAGCTCACCTCTTCCCACCTCACAAATGTGTCACTTGCTTACATTGACACACTCATTGACAATGTTTCTCATACATTTCACACTGTCAGTGGTAATGAAAACGTCTGAGATTTACTCACCTAAGTCATCCTCACAAGACTCCATCTTTGCTAACAACTCACTGGAACTATCTGTTAGAGAGACAAGGAAGAGGTGAGAGGGTGGTGAAAGAAAGGGTATCCACAATGCTAACCTTCATATGCATGAACACACACACACACACACACACACACACACACACACACACACACACACACACACACACACAGTGTAGAATGAAATTACCCTCTGCAAGACTTTCCAGAATTTTCTTTAAATAGTATCCTGAACCATTCATCTTTACCCAGAGAGAACCACTTCTTTCTTATAATTATTAAACCCACGGTGTAAAGCAGAGAAAAAGGGAGCGAAAAAAAGAAAGATGGTGGGTTTACCGAAGCACCTCCAGCCATGTCTCTGGGCAAGCCAGACAGCTGTTAAACTACCGCAGAATGACAGGGCCACATACAGAGAGAGCAGAAGGGGCTGAACCTCCCCAAGTGAATCCTAACAGCCAGGCTGTCCTCTTTCTTACACACACACACACACACACACACACACACACACACACATGTGCGCACACACAACCAAACAGACTGACACTCAAAAATACAAACACAAAACTCACACAAACCCATGCAAAAACAACATCACATACTCACAGACACACACACATGCATGCACAAACAACCAGACTTGACACTCAAAACATTCAAACACGGGATTACACACAATCAAAATGCAAAAACAACAACACACTCACACACACTCACACACACACACACACACACACACACACACGGACACACACACACCTGTCCTGTCGTCACTCAGCTGTGCATGCAGCTGGCCCTGGCAGGCACGGAGCGTGTGCAGCGTTCCGGCAAGTTCTGCAGCGTTCCGCAGGTTCTCCTGCAGCTCCGCCCTGACATTCCTCCAGCCCATCCTCTCCTCCATCAGACATCCCTCCATCACGGCACGCAGCTCCTTCTCCTGGGCCACC
>NC_137922.1:44083338-44113338 GCF_963457725.1 Sprattus sprattus | reverse complement strand
TGCGCTACTTGATCAATAAAAGAGCTTAGCTACTGAAAAGTTACTTGGTTTTGTAAATAGCGACGTTACTGCCAAGCTACTGAGAAATGTAGTTAAGCTAGTAGCGTCGCTAAAAGTAGTGACGCTACTGCCCATCACTGTGTGTATGTGTGTCTTACCTCCTTTAACTCTGAGTGAATGCTTGTCTATGAGGCTTGCAATCTTGGTATGTCCGTACAGCATAGCCAGCACTCTGGCCGTCTCTCCCTTTGAGTTCCTCTCGTCTGCTCTTACACCCTAAATTACACACACACACACACACATTCACACATCCTATTGTTTATGATGTGGTTCAGAATTCTGTTTCCAACGACTGAATTCTGTATTTTGGGTCTATACATGGTCTGGGTGGTACAGTGTGACAAAAAGGTTTTAGTATTGGTACGGTTCCGGTTCAGCCTTACCTGATCCAGCAGGTACTGAACGATGATCTCATGGCCCGCAGCGGCCGCCTCCATCAGTGGGGTGAACCCTGAACCTGGCTCCCTAAGAGGGCAAAGGTTAAAGGTAAAGTTAGGTGAAACAACAATCTTTCAGGATGCGTGGCTGGATCTGTTTATGAGCAGTTCATTTTCTGTCTGAATATCAGTCCTTTTAAAAGTGTTTTCTTTTTTTAGTTTGAGTGTCAATGTGAGTATTCGTATGTTAGTATAGATAGTGTTAGACTGAGAGAGAGAGAGGTATAGAGTGTTTGTGTGGGTGTGTGTGTGACTGAGTGAGAGTGTGTGTGTTTGTGAGAGAAAGAGCGATAAAGTGTTTGTGTGTGTGTGTGTGTGTGAGACAGAGAGAGAGAGAGAGAGAGATAGAGTGAGTGAGAGAGGAATAGGGTGTTTCTGTGTGTGTGAGCGGAATAAGGTATTTGTGTGTGTGTGTGTGTGAGCAGGATAAGGTGTTTGTGTGTGTGTGTGTGTGTGTGTTTTACACTCTTAGTGTTAGCGTTAGCATTGTTTGTGTTTATGAGAGGGATAAAGTGTTTGTGTGTGTATGTGTGTGTGTGTGTGTGTGTATATGTGTGTGTGTGTGTGCATGTGTGTGTGTGTGTGTGTGAGAGATAGAGAGAGAGAGAGCGTGAGAGAGGGATAGGGTGTTTGAGTGTGTGTGAGCGGGATAAGGTGTGTGTGTGTGTGTTTTACACACTTAGTGTTAGCGTTAGCATTGTTGTTCAGCAGCAGCTTCACCATCTGCTGGTGTCCAGTGCTGGTGCTGTGCAGCAGGGCCGTCCAACCACGTGCATCCTTTCGCTCGAGCTCCGCCCCTCGCTACATGAACAACAAGAGGAGAGGAACTTTTCAAATGCCTCTAGGTCCTCCAGCCACAGCGAGCTGCTCATCCTCTTTTAACATACACAGACTAGTGGACATCTCACCTGCAGTAAAAATTTAGCAATGCTTTCATTCCCGCAGCTGGCAGCTAGCATGAGTGAGGTCAGGCCCTTGGAGGTGCAGGCGTTGACGCTCACACCGTTCTCCAGCAGCAGCCTCGCGATGTTGTCATGGCCGATGTAAGCAGCGTACATCAGAGGCGCCCATCCGCCCAAGTTCTTGTGGTCCAGATCCACTTCCCCACTGCCAAAGACAGACATGACGGCCATGACACGTTTGTCCCTCTTTGTTAATTTCTTTGTCAGGCATACAAAGTACAAACATATCCAGTGAAATGCTACTTTACAGCCCAGACAGCATCTGACTATAATGGATCAGTGCCAGACCTGTGCCGGAAAGGCGACATTACGGAGAGGGCCCTATCTAGGAAGGCAGCAATCGGATTATTAAGCGAAAAAATAACTAGAAGGTTAAAAAAAAAAACAGTTCATGACCACAGTTAATGGCAGTAAGTTGGGGAGTATGTGACTGTTGACAGACAAAACCACAAGACCACAAAGCAAGGTGGCATCTCAAAACCAGCAGCTCAGAATCCAGTGAGCAAATTCCCACCATCTTCTCTGCTGTTGTGTCTGAGGTAAGGGGGACATGTTTACAAGTTAATACAGGAACACCTGTGGATTTCTGTTGGGCCCACTAATTCGCACATCAACAAGGAGAAGGAAAAAAGGTACAAAATGAATTGACAACAACTTTCTGGCACAGTGGT
Organism: Sprattus sprattus; assembly: GCF_963457725.1. Classification (NCBI taxonomy): domain Eukaryota; kingdom Metazoa; phylum Chordata; class Actinopteri; order Clupeiformes; family Clupeidae; genus Sprattus; species Sprattus sprattus. The sequence goes on along the minus strand of NC_137922.1, from coordinate 44,111,208 downwards.
GGAACTCACACCTGGCCACCTAACTGCGACTTAACTCAACCATCTTACTCTTACTCAACCATCTAACCATCTTACTCACTCAACCATCTTACCTGCGAATACATTCTGCCACAACGTCGTACTGGCCGATGGAGCACGCAGTGTGTAGGTCCACGGGCACGTTCAACTCCTCGGGCCGGATGAGTGCACCAGCGCTCTCCCCGAGCCACATTGACAGACTCGATCCGAGCTGCTCCGACTCGCTCGCCTCATCACTCCCTGACATGCCGAGATGTAGTCTTCAAACAAGAGAAACTATTTGAGTGCTTGGTATTTGCATAGTTTCAGCGAATAGCTTGAGCCCACAAGTAGGTTGAAAAGAGCTTTAAGAAAACGTTGACTTGCTTATTTTATATCATGGTTGAAGTATTAACGGTTCAGCACCATGTATTCTGTTAAAATCTAACTGCAAGTGTTGCACAACGAGGAATGTTTTTTCTACACTTAACATTAAGCTTTTAGGGGTTGACTTTAACTGTAGGTTTGTGTTTTTACTCTGCCAGGGGCTATAACCCCCTTCACTAACCACTGTCCCCGGTAAAAGCTTTCCAAAACATTAGGTAAAGTTAGCAAGCTAAGTTAGCGACTCTTCGACAGTGTTTCTAAACGAGGCAAAATAACACCCGAACTACGAATTGGTTTTGATTGTGTATGACAAGTGAGTACTGACGTAAACGAGATCATTAGATGTCCCACTTACTGTGATGTTGGTTTATGAGACCTTCGTACTTCCCAAGTGTGATTACAAGTCGGCTATCAAAAGAACATCGGACTTGATCTCGGAGTTGTTGCACCTCTGTTACAGAAACTCCGGAGCAAACATCTGGTAGTTGTAGTCCTCGTTTCTATGTGGTCGGAATTATCTCGTACTTTCCTTATGAAGACTTACTACAGTTCCCATGAATCTCTATTCCGCCAGCGATCACCAAATGATCCCCTCCAAACTTTGTGAAGTGATGACACCAAGGCATAGGACACTTGGACTGCGGCTCTAAATAGAAATCAAAACGTTAGTTCAAGCTGCACTTTAAAAATATATAAGTCCTGAAAATGTGCAAGTGCTGCAAGTAAGCTGTGGCACTGACGGTAAGAGAAATGCTCTGTATGGCTCCTGCTGCTATGGATTACAAATGAAACTTGAATTGCTTTTGTCGGGTTGGATAAAGCGTCTGCTTAGTACATAACCATAACTGTAACCATATACCATCGACACTGATGCACTATAAATAGATAACATTACGAACTGTCTAAGGATGCGATTGCAACTCATTGCGTACATTTTCGTCATCACCATAGCAACCTCCGCAATCGGGGGAGTGGTTAATTAGAGGGGAAAAAAAGGTTTGGTAGGTTAATAAGCAAGAGCAGAGTACTGAGAGGTCATAATATCGAAAATTAACAGGGCACATGATTATTCATTATCACCATGATATTTGTGTTTATTCTTCTGACACAATTGTTTTTCGCAAAAATAAAAGGCTCAGTCCACATGCAAGTGTTTGAGTATTCATTCACACACAAAACAAGACAAAAAAGTCACAATGGTTATGTTCAGAACTCTAGGAAAGACATTCCATTCCATCTCCATAGCAACGCTTTCGCTGTTTCCACAACCACCTGAATTCCATTTTATTTATTGCCCAACAGACAATGTTTACAATGGTTCTGGCCATATAATTCGACTATGGTCCAGCCCCCTATTATTGAAGACAGGAAGTTAAAGTTAAAGCATTTTCTTGAGAGGGCTTGAAAACAAACCCCTGTGAATCTTGAGTCCGGCTGCCTGAAGGCAGTGTAGCCTGCCGCATCACCTGCTTCCTCTTGACCAGTGGAGCTGGGTGACTGCCCAGGGTCTTCAGAGCTCAAACAACCACTCGGCTGTGACCTCCTACCAACTCAGAGCTGTCCTATTGAGGCTCTGCATGAGGTCAATTTATTTTGTTTCAGTGTTGGCTGGGCCTCCTCCTGACCCTTTCTTCTTCTTATTCTTTTTTTTGGAATTGGATGAAGGTGGTGGGCCTGTGCTTTGAGATGCATCTTCAATATTCGAGACAGAAGTTTGTGCAACCTCCGTGGTGGTAGATGCAGATCCCACGGGGATCTGAAAGTTGAAAGCGAATCCTGACGCCTGTGGCTGCTTCACCAAGGCGGGAGCTGCTGTGTGGGGCGGTGGAAAGCTTCCTTCAGGAAGGACGTTGAAGCTGAAGGTGTCTGAAGGTAGCGTGGCCTGCGTCTGTGCTGCAGGTGTGGATGTTTGCGCTTGTGCAGCTTTGGGGGTGGTTTTTCGGTGGAAGACAGACTGCGGGGCTGGCTCAGCCACAGTCTTTACCCACGCTGAGCTGACTGCTAAAGGAGAAACAAAAACAGAGAATCTTGTCAGAATCGCCCTTGAGGGAAGGTGTGGCGCAAGCAGGAGCCCCGACCATGATCGACTTAGAATGCCCACGGGCACCCGGGTTCTTGACCCCAATTACTTCTTGATTGTTATCTTACTCTGTTTAAACTTTTCTATTAATACAATTTTGCACAGGGTGTGTGGACTTACATTAACAAGACTTAACTGATAGTTAGGGGTGCAACGGATCATCATTGATCCGTGATCCGTTCGGATCATCTATTTCGGTTCGGCACACGCATGATCCGCGGATTGATTTATGAAAAAAATAAATGACCATGCTGACCAAATAAAACAAAATATGAATTTATTATGATTTTACACCAAGCGCCAAAAGCGGTAGCCTACTAATGCGACTCAACGTTCCACACGGGTAAATTAAAACAGCGCACTGTAGTTTGCCATGTGTGGTGCTTGTTGGAGAGAGGAGCTACGATTTAAATGTTTAGCTCGCTCCCTATCATTAATAGATCGCTGGGTTTTAAACTTAAGCTGGTAGTCTGCCTGTGCCTGTAGTGGTAACCATAGTGATGATTAGGGGTGTAAAAAAGAATCGTTTTGCATCGATGCATCGATCCAACAGCCGACGATACGATGCATCGACACGTCCACAAGAGTATCGATTTTTACTTTTTGTTGCTAGTGCACTTTGATGAGTATTTTTATTTTATAGTGAATGAAGTAGGCCAACAGGGGTATTTTTTGTTACCATTTGCTGATACTAGTGCACATTTGCACTCATTGCTCTGATTTTGTGGAGCATTGTCATTTTAAATTGAATTAACTACAGGCCTATTTTTTGTTACCGTTTGCTGCTAGTGCACTTTTGCACTGATTTTGTTGAGTATTGTTATTCTATAGTGAATGTGGTATAGGCCTATTTTTGTTACTTAACACTTTGTACTTTGTACAGTACTTTTTGATGCAAGGCCTTTCAGAATCTATAACAGGGGCATTATTATTTTTCAGTGAATGAGGTTGTCAAAGGCCTAGGTGGAGTACAACTTTTCTACTTCTGTTATTGGCTGTTGTTTCTCAAATAAAATGCATAACGATATAACAGCTTTCATTGATTTATTTCAAATCTGAAACATTGTCTAGCCTGTCTAGCAAAGTGCACTAGCAACAAAAAGTAAAAAACATTTTTTTTTTTAAATCGATACTCTTGTGGACGTGTCGATGCATCGTATCGTCGGCTGTTGGATCGATGCATCGATGCAAAACGATTCTTTTTTACACCCCTAGATGTTATGTGAATACACAGACATCCCAAGTCTCCCTGAAGTTCCGGGAGTCTCCCGCATATTGATAACGACTCCTTGATGCCCGCAAATTACTTAAAATCTAGAGCGAGCGAGCCAGACCGCGCACACGAGACAGACGTGATCCAAACTGCGTTAGCATCTGTGTAGCGCGCTCACGACAGAGAGGGAGAGGGACCTAGAGACTGTGCGTGTGTGAGGCAGTGTGCGTGTGTGCCTCAGGAGCATCCTGATTTACCTGTTTCGGTAAGTCAACAAATTAATTTTCAGTGTGGGCGGGCTTTTATCTCTTCTCCCGACCGAATTAATCAATAATGAAATTAATCAGTTCAGTGTATCTAGGAACAGGGCACAGGGAGAGTGCCCCCCAAAAAGAAAATGTAAGACATTTTACCACAGACTATACAAAGGTGTACGTACCCCTGTCTTATAAAAGTAAACCACAATTACAGTCTTGCACACTGTACTATCTGTAACAGTGATTTCAGCATTGCCCATGGTGGGTTAAATGACTGTAAAAGACTTGTTGTTCATTTTGTATGGCCCTACCTCTCTTGCACTTATTCTTATAATGTTAAGTTATACATGTTTATATGTTTTTAAAGTAATATAAGTTTATAATCTTTAAATATAATTTGTTGCTGGTTTTTTATGTGCCCCCCTGGTTAAACCCTGGCCCCTCCTTGGCCCCCCTAGTAAAAATGGTCTAGAACCGCCACTGACTGTGGCACAAGAAAGCCATACAACAGTGGAAACACATCGAGCATGGCCACGCATTTACAGCGACATCACCCCGGTGTTTCACTGACAGGAGTGAAACCGAAAGCGGCTCAACAACCGCTCATCACCGCGGCATTTAAGCAGCCCCTTCCTCCACATGTTTATTTGTCTTGTCTATTTTTTTTATTTCATTTTTTGCTGATCCGAAAAATGATCCGATCCGTGACTCTGATCCGAGGAACGATCCGAACCGTGAGTTTTTTGATCCGTTGCACCCCTACTGATAGTAGTCTTTAGTCTGAATGGCCATTTGTCCTCAGACTGCCAACTACTCTGAACTTTAGGTTTGTGTGACTGCACTTGCCAGTAGCACACCAAAGGGCCACTGGACTGAGTAGATGAAATCAACTAAATCAACAGAAGTGTGCTTGTGTGCCACTTACAGGACTGAATCAGCTTGAACTGCTTGTCTCTCTCCTGCTCCATCTTGCTGCGGTAGTCCCCGGCAACAGCACGCATCAACTGCCTCTTTTTGATCAATGGAGCTTTGGGACTGCGCAGGGTCTTCAGTGATCGAACAGCCTCCTCGGCTAATCATGTAAACACATCGCATGATTATCTATTTTTCCTTCCAGGACTCTGTTTGTAACAGGCTGATTGTAACAAACTAACTTTTTACATATTTGATAGGTGAAAAATACTGTAGGCTACTCACATCAAAAACGCATACATGCCAAGCAGAGGTATTCATGACAATAAAAACACACACTTACTCTGCTTTGGAGTGGTTTTCCGGGTCCTCAAGCCTAACTCCAGCTGCTCTATACACCAGTCCAACTCCCGATTCAGCTGTTGCTCTGGTGTCTGACAGGCCCACACACAGTCCCACACACACACACACACACACACATTTCCTATTATCAATTTGGACACCTCATTAGGCTGTTTAATAAGGCTGAGTGAGTGTGTAATGTGCACACTGTGAACTCTTACCAACTCAGAGCTCTCCTGTTGAGACTCCGGAAGAGGTCCAGCTGTTTTTTCACACTCGCCTCCTCCTGACCCTTTCTTCTTCTTATTCTTATTCTTTTTCTTGATATTGGATGAAGGTGGTGGGCCTGTGCTTTGAGACGCATCCTCAATGTTCAAGACAGAAGTTGGTGCGACCTCCATGGTGGTAGATGCAGATCCCTCGGGGATCTGAAAGTTGAAGGCGAATCCTGAGGCCTGTGGCGGCGTCTCCAAAGCAGGAGCTGCGGTGTGGGGCACCGTAAAGGTTCCTTCAGGAACGAAGCTGAAGCTGAAGGAGTTGTCACTGCGCGTCCAGTGGAAGCCTGCGAACACAAACGTAAATTAGAACACGTTAGGTCATGTCGACACGGCTAAGCAAGACACATCAGCTGAGTAAAGAGTTGACACTACAGCTTGTTTACGTACATGTACAAACAGACTAGAGACAGACCTGAACCCGATTCCTCTTGTGTCTTCGTCATTCGGGTTGCACAGGACGGATCGCCAAAAGGATTACACTCAGGGAATATAGTCTCCCAAAATCAATAAAACAAGGTTCGCAGGCTATCTGTGGACACACCAGACACGCAGATTACCATCACAGGGAAACCAAACCAAATACTGATTCTCACATTTTGGCAGCTTTCTAACATCATAGATTACTCCAACAGCTGCATTCATACTCAAGTCCATTTTGTACCTTGTCAAACGCTGACCCGCTTTCAGAAAAGTATGTTTAAAAGCAACATTGAGAAGACTTCGACAGTATATAGCAGTCAGGACTTTTCAGCATGTAAACGAACTCATGCCTTTTTTTTAGCACAGTGTGCAACATAAAGCTTCCCCCTTTGGACAGTTTCTAACCATAGTGGTTCCGGTTGAACAATACTATTGTCGACCAGGGGGCAGTAGGCTACTTACGGTCAGGGGCGCTCTGAGTAGTTATGAAGTATCACAGAAAATTCATGACAAGATCACTGTAGCCTAATGCATTTCAAGATGCCCTGACACAGACGAGAAATATCAGCAAGTGGGCTAGCTTAATGCAAAATGTCGACAGCCCTCACACGTTTCTCAGTAAAGCGTTTGTAACCTGTAACATCCACGGGATAAATATTTAGCGGATATCATTTGTGAAATTTAAAGTTTCAACAAACTGTATAATCAAGACATTCACAGTGCAGTTCAATGTGAACTGTCAATAATTCGATGCCATACCGACTCAACAAATGAGCAAGGGAATGGGCGGAGTCTCTTGTCGAAACGTCATTGTGGATATAAATAGGGGGTAGTCGTCAACTGATTGAACGATACAGCTTGTTTTGGCTTTCGGATTGACCGGAGCAAATTCTTGTAAGTAATAACCGATACCTTCTTGTTTCTTCTCTGACGTGGTCCGATCGCTGTAACTTTCGATATTTTAAAAGCCTAAGTATGTTTCACCTGTTTCTTTTGTAAGTAATGACTTTTGTTCAGAATTATGTTTTTTACTGAATGAAAGGGGTTACTTGGTGGATAGCTACGTAGAGAGCTAGGCTGCTAGCAAGCTGCTACAAGCGTCTGAACTGCTCATTAGCTGACCATTTGCATGATATGCTTGGGATTAATTCGACGTCTACTTGTGTTTGTACAATACCGTATATACCACACTTTTACTGCTGAACGTATCGTTACTCTTTTGAAAGAGAATGTGTTGTTGGTGTGACTATTCTTCGGTCCATGAACATTGGTCAGACAAAGAAGTCGGATTGTAAGGCAAGGACGCCATGTTACAAAAATACCCAACGAATGGAAGAGAAACGTGTGTGTTGGTTGTCGTGTAATGGTGGCCGAAGGGGGCAACAGATTTTCGGTTGATGTTTTTAAAAAAGGTTTTGTCCCGCCAAATTCTACGTTACTGTGGAGCGTTTCGTCCCTTTTTCTAGTAGACGTGAGAATATAATGATTTACGTGTCAATGAAACCCTACAAGCTGCTGCATCAGAGATGGTTATCACAGCAAAGCTGTTTCAAGTATTTGCATTCGGTTCGAATTTTCGAGTGACCGCTCATTGTACCCGCATTAACACTAAGTGCTATTGAAGATTATCAGAATTCAGCGTTTGTAATGTATATTGAATGTCAGTGTTTTTCGGCAGATCCGTGCAATGACCACTGAGGGTGAATTATTTCACGGTTGTTTACTTTTTTATGTTTTTAAGTGGGACAATGCTAATGGGTTGCTACTTTTGGCTAGCTGCCTCAATGGCGCCCTCCGCCCGTCTTAGGTGTGTGTGTGTGTGTGTGTGTGAGAGGGGGAGTGTGTGTGCATGTGTGTTGTCATGGGGGTTTTGCCTGGCAACACTATCAACGAGCACTTCTCCCACCCCCGCTACCCTGCCAAGAATGGATAATCGGCAGAGAAAGAAACGGAGGGCATTGAGGACGTTGTGGTTACGTAACATAACTGCAACAGCTGTAGTATGCATGTAACTGGGATTCCAACCGGTTTATCCATAGTCTAACATGGTTATATTTTCCATTTTGATTTCCACTCCAATAGCTGAGAACAGTCCAGTTGCGACAGTGCCATGGCACGTACCAAGCAGACCGCCCGTAAGTCCACCGGAGGCAAGGCTCCGCGTAAGCAGCTGGCCACCAAAGCCGCCAGGAAAAGCGCCCCCTCTACCGGTGGAGTGAAGAAGCCCCACAGATACAGGTAAACTCTCAATCTGGATCGAACACTGACCTAGTCACTTCACCGCCTCGTATTTCATTCTTGGATGGCTACACAACGTCCTTACTAGTATTGTTACTTATCAGGCATCAACCTTTAATCTTTTACTCAATGTATTCCAAATTGCACATTCTTTTGAGAGCCTAGTCAGCATGTCTGTTTTCTGACAAAAGACAATGATACAATTTTATTTAAATGTATGGGAGCTGGCCATATTCATTCTTGTGTTGACTTAAGTCTTTGTGTTTTGCAGGCCAGGAACTGTGGCTCTGAGAGAGATCCGTCGGTACCAGAAGTCCACTGAGTTGCTCATCCGCAAGCTGCCCTTCCAGCGTCTTGTTCGTGAGATCGCCCAGGACTTCAAGACCGACTTGCGTTTCCAGAGCGCAGCTATTGGAGCCCTGCAGGTAAAGGATTAGAGACTGAAAATACACACATACAAGCTACGGGGGCCGAGTTATGTTTGTCAGTATAGCTGCACCACTTCTCTCAAGGTGGTCCTGGCTGATTTGTGGTTTCATAAGAGCAGATCAATAAGGTCTGAACTTTTGATTGACATTTTTAGCTGTGAGTAACACATCTAGCTCTACATAGTTCTGAAATGGGTTGCCGCTTTTAACAAGTATGAACACGACTCAAGATTGCAACTTTAATTTAGAGTGGATCTATTTCAGTTCCATTCCAGACTTTTAACCCATTAAGTTCAGTAAGAACTAACATGCTGTTACAAGTGGGTTCGAGTAATATACCAGACCTGAGGCTGGACATCCTAGCCTTAGGTGGATCAGTCAGTGGTAGTCTACCGTAAGTGCACGGGGGGGCTCTCACTGTCAAAGCCTAGATAAAGGTCTCTGAATGTTTGAAGCAGAGTAGAGGCAATCCTCCTGGTATAGTGTCAAATCACATTTACTGGTAGGAGCGTGGACACCATCCCTGCCCCATCGCACAGATGGAGGGATGAACTATGAGGCGCTAATTCTCACCATCTTTTGTCATTGCAGGAGGCCAGCGAGGCATACCTGGTGGGTCTCTTTGAGGACACCAACCTCTGCGCCATCCATGCCAAGCGCGTGACCATCATGCCCAAGGACATCCAGCTGGCACGGCGAATCCGAGGGGAGCGTGCTTAAGAACACTCTTACTTGTACTCCAGTTTTTCTCTAAATGGGTGATGTGGGTGGGGTAGGGTGGGGAGGGCAGGCATATGGGGTAAGTCTTTAAATCTGAACTACAAATGCTTGTTGTAGTTTTTTTGCGTTTTAATTTTTTGTAATGTTTGGTAGAAAGGGTAGGGGGACGGGGGAACTTGTGGGTATATATAAATATATTTTTCAGTTCTACAAGTAGGCAGCATTGTGCAGAACATTCCTAAAGTTCCTCTCAGGATTTTACACTTTCTATTTTAGACTTTTGGTATACTTCTGGCACCGTAGCGTAGTCTGCATGAATTAGGGTGAACTAGATTGTCTTTTTTTTTTTTTTTTCCTCCATTGTGGCCATTTGGTTGTAAATAAACGTTCCACTACCTCACTACTGCCTTTTCTGTCTCTTATTACATATGCTGATGTCTAGTGTGAACTCTGATCCTGTTGCACACATTGCATGGTATAACCTTGTTCCAGCATTTTTTGAGTACATGCCAGTTGGCCTGCCTGAAACATTTCTATTAATTGCAAAATAACCTGTCCTAATACCCTTGTGTTTGAGTTCAAGGGGTTAATATTTAAAACGGATGCACAAGAGTGGGCTTGGCTCCTACAGCTATCCAAGCCTCAGAAAGACTCCCAAGTTTATCCCAGTAGCAAAATAATTAATCCTAAGCCATTCGACTTGGATGTACTGCAGTCCTCCAGTGTAACTAAAGGTGGTAGAGGGCGTCCACAAGCCAATAGTCTAATCGCATGAGACTTCACATTTGAGCCATTTTCAGGTTCTGTAAACTTTTTAATCAGGTGGGCCAGACATTTGTCTAAATAAAATATGCATTTTAAAATTAAATTGTTAAGTAAAACAAACCACTGACTGGTAATTGCCACAAAAGCTTGTTTAATGTCACCTTTAACAGCAAATGTAAATTTCAAGCAAAACAAGGCATAAACGGAAATACGTCCATGCAGTGCAGAGGGACACGATCGCATCCTTAATCAATTGATTCATGATGAATGCATACTTTTCACCCGGACCTGAGATTCATCAACTACCATGTAATAACAAATGGCTCCAGAAAACTTTTCCTTTGTCATTTCTGTGTTAATTAGCCTGGGAACACGTATAAAGACGGCCATAAACATATTTTCGCAGACAGTTCTACGAATTGTTAATACAACCGCTAGCTCTTCAAGAAAAAACAATAAATATTTCATCAATCAAAATAAACGGTGTACGACATTCATTATTTAGGTTTAACCGATGTGTCCTCATCGGATACCAAATCAGGGAAATGTTCGTAAAGCTGCGTTTCCAGTATCTTGTCAATCTCTGACTCCTTCCGTAAAATGCACCACAGTAGGAATCCAATCCCAATCACACTGATCGGTACAACCTTCCACCACGGTCGTTCGTAAGAACTGCCGAGCGAGCGGTCCACGCTCCAGCTCCGGTGACTGGCTTTACTAGTGGAGAATTTGATGGGCTGGGGTGCCGGCTCGTCATCATCCTCGGACGGACTCTTCGACTTCGCGCACTGCTGTTGTGAAACAAACAGGCTGCGCACTGAGATGGGGTGCCTGAATAAAATAAAAATAAAAGTCACGTAACAATGTAAGTACATGGATATGCCTTTCCCTCTTACAAAAAAAGGTTAAATGAAAATACCGGTGTAGAAAGGATATTCAATTACACCTGGTTTATACCGACACTCAACATTAAAAATATATCTTAGGCAAACCGGTTCAAACGTTATTTGAAGGGCAAAAGTTACAAGATGAATCACTATTTGTAAGTGGAGTAAACAAAGGTGTTACGTTAGTTAGCCCTTCAGTGACGCAACCTAAATGGATGCTGGGGTTGTCTAACAGGTGTGGAAGCAAGTCTACCGCCACGATACTACTCGAACTACTGTACTGATACCTCTGTATAATTTCACGAGCGTAATATATTCCCTTTTATGTCTGTTTCATTAAATAAGTCGCCAAGGTCAGGAAAACTTCAGGAAACGTGGAGAAGTTCATTAAGGTCCACATAGCTAACATAATAACCCCCCAATTACAGACCTTTGGAAAGAACTGACACGTTCAGACATATTTCCTAATCACACACCAGCAGGTTAGCTATTCTGTTCTTATAAATAACCTGGTAAAAAGCAGTTACGATGACTCTTAGCTGGCTATCAGACATGACCACATGAACGTCCCATCCATACACCGCTCAGTCATACCCTATTATTCTACGGGACTCGTTTCCTTACTTACCTTGGCACTGTGTGACCTCCATTCGGAAAAATCCCTTGACACGTCCAATAGCGCGTCAAACTACAGATGAGACGTTGTCCATTTCTTGACATGATGAGATCCTCTCATCTCATCTCACCCAAGTCGATATTCTCAGGTCATGTAACAACCGTGCATCGCTATATAATGTCCGGAGGAGAACACTTTCTTGCTTTCATAATAATTTAAATAAAAAAAGCAGCATTTCCGCCACCTGCCGGCCGGTTGTTTAAACAGAGTCGCTGTAAATGACGTAAAACTCAGGGACGCGTCTCCGTCTTTCACAGAGGGCTGAATCATGTGTTTTCATTTGCTTAGACATAAATCAGAAATGTTGCCGGCGAACTGCAAATATTTATTTACAATCCAAGCGACCACACAGTATATCATCTTACTTCGAGAACAACATTTGCGCTTCAGGCAAAATAGTGCTGTTTTAGGGTTATTAGATTCTAAGGACAGTATTTCCATCTTGATACATAATGCCAGTAACATGCAAACAAAATGTATGCTACTATTCAAGTCAAGCCAAACGAATTTAATTACCGATGATACGATTGGGTTTCAATTGGATGATACAACATGGGTTTCTTGTAGGCCTACAACATGGGTTTCTTGTATACAAACATTAAAGGCTGCGCGCGCAAATCCGCGGCAGAAAGCCATCTACCCCAATACAAATGAATACAGAAAACCCAGTTTAAATGTATTGTTTATTACTTATTTAGCCTACCGTTCCCTATTCTGTTGCCATGAATGCTTGCACACACCCTCAACATATTCCCAAACGTAACCTTGTACATTGTTGAGCCTTTTTCTATATTTGATTTGAGTTGATATCTTATTTTTCCTCCACAGCTTTCTCATCCACTTCAACGTTATCTTGCTTCTTTCAGCCGCGAGATTGCGCACGCAACCAGTGATGACGTAGCCGAGAAATATCCAAGACGTGCATGCTTATACATGGTTTAATATCAACGTATCTGGCTTCTCTTAACGCATAATGAAGCCAGATGGCCGTCTTTATACGTGTTCCCAGGCAAACGGAGGCTTCCTCCTGGGTATACTGAACATCTTACCAACTCTGTTAGAGCAGTTCACCACACAACAACTCCCTGTCATGTTGCCTTCCTCCACAGCTTTCTCATCCACTTCAACGTTATCTTGCTTCTTTCTGCCGCGAGATTGCGCACGCAACCAGTGATGACGTAGCCGAGAAATATCCAAGACGTGCATGCTCATACATGGTTTAATATCAACGTATCTGGCTTCTCTTAACGCATAATGTAGGTTTATTTAACGTAGTGTTTCATAATTTTGTCAACGGTTTACAGCATAAGGCTCAGTGTCAACATATGGGGCTATGTTGTATTACTGTAGTAGGCTAATGAATGCACTGCTTAACTAATAATTCAATAAACAAGAAGCTTAACATCATAAACCTTGGTGGATTTCAAACGTAAACAAATGCGCTTGTCATTCCACTTCATGCTGTAGCCTACACCACCAGCATTACCTGGCTCGTTGTACTACAATAGTGTCGCAAAGTTTGCGCATGCGGACTCACATCAGGCGGGTCCTCACATTTGGCAGCGACAGACCTCCTTGTAGACTCAAGGCTTTGCCACTGCAAAAGCTTCCCCCCACCAATCAGTGAAGAGATCACGGTGGGTGCAAGTCGATACTATTTCCCACGTGGATCTGTGCAAGGAAGTAGCCTACTCCGTAGTCGCGTGTCTTTCGTGGTTTGTGAAATCACAGTGTAAGTTTGTCCTTCATTATTATACATCATATGTTTGAGTTATGAAAGTAATACATGACAACCATCTATTCCTCATTACTATCATTTTTAATTGTTTCGTTTAGCTTTAAACAGCTTTTTAAAACAACCTAGTGGTTGTAGTTCAGTGTGTTAGGCAAACCTCTGTTTATAGCTAGCTAGCTAACGAGGGCGAATGTGTGCTTTTTAAAAGCTAAGATACCTGTGATATAGAGTTCTACATCAGCCCCATATAGATCGTTGGCAGTTTATATGGACAAAGCTTTCTGGTGAAAGGTAGACATGCAATTTTCAGGTGTTTGTTGATGAGCTTAACATTTTCATACGTTTAGACATAATTCACGTTCTTGTATGACCAACAATAGTGTGTCCCATTTACATTATATCATATTGACATTTGTTTTATACAGATGGCCGTAAAAGCAAATAGTGACGCATCCTCAACGAAAAAAAACAAGACCATGAAAAACATAGAAGGGGAGAAGGGACCAGCAAAAGAGAAGAGGAAAAAGGACAACACTGAGGTAGTGGCTGTTGTACTTGTATTTGATATTCATTATTTCTAAAGAGAGAATGTGAGTTGTTATGGTGTGTCTGTGTTTGAATGCCAATTGTTTTGTATTTCCACAGGAAATGTCAGAGGTTGTACCTAAAAAAGTAAAAAAGCCGAAGGGGAAGCCAGAAGAGGAGGTACAACATGCAGAAGAGGAGGAGGTGAATGTAGAGGTTGTAGCTAAAAAAGTAAAAAAACGGAAGGTGAAGCCAGAAGAGGAGGCACAACACGCCGAAGAGGAGGAGGTGACGGTAGAGGTTGTAGCTAAAAAAGTAAAAAAACGGAAGGTGAAGCCAGAAGAGGAGGAGGTGACTGGAGAGGTTGTAGCTAAAACAGTTAAAAAACAGAAGGTGCAGACAAAGCCAGAAGAGGAGGAGGTGACGGTGGAGGTTGTACCTAAAAAAGTGAAAAAACAGAAGGTGAAGCCAGAAGAGGAGGAGGTGATGGAGGAGGTGACGGTGGAGGTTGTAGCTAAAAAAGTTAAAAAACAGAAGTTGAAGGCAGAAGAGGAGGCACAACATGTGGAAGAGGAGGAGGTGACTGGAGAGGTTGTAGCTAAAAAAGTAAAAAAACAGAAGATGCAGACAAAGCCAGAAGAGGAGGAGGTGACTGGAGAGGTTGTACCTAAAAAAGTAAAAAAACAGAAGGTGAAGCCAGAAGAGGAGGAGGTGACGGTGGAGGTTGTAGCTAAAAAAGTTAAAAAACAGAAGGTGAAGCCAGAAGAGGAGGCACAAAATGTGGAAGAGGAGGAGGTGACGGTGGAGGTTGTAGCTAAAAAAGTAAAAAAACAGAAGGTGAAGCCAGAAGAGGAGGCACAAAATGTGGAGGAGGAGGAGATGACTGGAGAGGTATGTATACTCTGCACTCCTTGAAACATGTGTACCTGGTTTTATCAAAGATTGGTGACTGGATGATTAGTTCATTATTTTTTATCATTGAATCGCTTGTCTGGTCGCACTTGGGTCTGTCTGCATCAGCAAGCTCCATTTGTTTTGTACGTAGGCCTTAGTTATAATGTAGCGCTATACAGGCAGCAGTGTTCATGTCAGTCACTGAGTGTGCTAGGCCATTTACATTGGGTGTTAAGTGTCTTGTAAAACATTTTTAAAACACAGTCAAGAGGAGCCATATTCAGGTTGGGAATGTAGAGATTCCTGGTTGATTGAATTCCCTACTGAGCAACTCCAATCCCTTTGTGGTCTGTCTGAAATAGTATGTAATTTCTAAAGTAGTATACTTTATTTGCATACTGTCATAGACATAGTTCATAGTCTTGTTTCACCTTTGTCTGTTCAGTTCCGAAGCTGTTTCTGTAGTCTGGCAGAATATGTGTAATGCATTGGTGATTGTCTCACACACTGATTGTAGTCTGTAATGCTCTCTGGCAGCCTCGCACACACACATTCTCCTTCAGGCACGGCCTCCTGTGCAAGACTGTTCCCAAAGTCCTCGTGGTGACGGTGCGGGCAGGCGGGGTCTGTGTGTGTTTGCCCTGGTGCGTGGGAGTGAGTGCAGCGTGCGTGGTGTTTGACGAACTGGCGTAGTTTGTCAGTGAACGTTCCCCCAATCAGGCTGTAGATCAGCGGGTTCAGACAGGAGTTTGTGCAGGCTGCCAGGGTCACCAGGTGACCCGTGAGCGGATACTGTTGCCATAGCGAGCTGTTTCCCCGACGACGCGAAGGTCCGGTGGCGCCGCGCATCAGGTGCATGCAGATGAACACGTTCTCGGGCAGCCAGCACACAAAGAAAACGGTCACCGCGGCGACAATCATCCGCAGGGCCTTCAGCCGGCCACGCCTCTGCACGCCATGTGGACGGGTGTTAACGAGCTCCCGGCCAATCAGTGTGTAGCACACGCAGATTATGCAGAGCGGTAGGAGGAAGCCCACTGTTACCTCCAGCCACTGCACCTCGGCCATGCCCGCAAAGCAGAAGCCCTGCCCCCAGCCGTGATGGGCGTGTGCAGCGGCGAATGGGATCAGGGTGAGGAGGGCGGCCGCCGCCCAGATGGTGGCACAGGCCAGGCGGGCTCGCTGCAGGCTAGCGCTGGAGGAAATGGCGCGGCCCGAGAGGCGCGTCAGGGCCATGCAGCGGTCCAGGCTCATCCACGTCAGCGAGAACACACTGCTGTACATGTTCACCTTTAAGAGACACACACACACACACACACACACAATGCAATGGGTTAGAGAAACCATACACTGTTGTCAGGGAGAACACATTGCACATTGCAATGTATACTAATTTGAAATGGATTAAAGTAATCATACACTTTTGTACCCTTTCAGCTTCTTGCTGAAGTGGCATCGGATGTCTTAGGCTTAGCATCTAAATGAAAGAGGACTCTTACTCTCGTAATGTGATAAACTGCTTTTTTCATCAGGAAGTGATGGAAGTCAGCAATTTGCACATAGGCATTCTGTGGCTGTACGCTCTGTAGGACCCACATGTACCTGATATCTGACTACCTTGCAGTTGAACCATAGAAGATGATTGAGATAAATAGGACCTCAGAGGTTAGAGGCAAGCCACAGGGAGCTGATGATGAACTGCAGATAGGTTACCAAATCAAAGGTGTTCACATCTTCATCGTATATTACATTTTGCTATCAGACTTACATGCCAAATTATCGCTTCTAGCCTTTATGTGACCCATGACCTGCGGTCACTAGCCTGGCTCCGCCCAGGAGTGAATTTGGGTCTGGTTATACCAGGCTACTGCAGTCACAAGGAGGGCAAGAGTCCTGTGTGTGTGTTTGACCTGGTCAAGCCCTCATGTCAAGCACTGACCCAAAACACACACACACACACTAATCAGAGGACAGCAGGGAGGGTGTATGTGAGAAATGAACACTCGAGTCTTGTAAGGTCATCTTCTGGTGTGTGTGGGGGGGGGGATTCCATGTTGGTCAGTATGCCAGACATATTGTATAACCTTTACAAGGATTATCTTTGGATCTCAACTTTCCATCATGAGTTAATGGCCCAATACTTAATTATGCTGATATATCTGTCCTCCAATGTTTGTTATTCAATAGTTAGTTGCAGAGATGTACATGCTTTTGTACAAATGTACACATTCCTTTTTTTTTTGTTATTTTCTTTTGCTGCATGGATGAGGCAGACTACATTCTGCTTACTGTGTCTGTGATAGATACAGTCCCATCCCAATTTATGGTCTATGTTTTTCCCCCACTGATTTTCATAACATTTTACAGCTAGCCTCTTGGTGCGTAAACCCAGCGGTCAGACAGGAGGGCGGGCCAGAGAGGGACTTGCCGGTTGTGATGTTTGCACTCACCTGCAGAAACAGAGCCATGCAGGTGCAGAGCAGGGCGTTGTCATAGTAATGGGCGTTGACGTTGAACACCTCGATGAGCGAGTCTAGCACCAGCACCAGATCGGCCAGTGCCAGGTTAGTGAAGTACAGGTCGGGCGTGGTCATGCGGGAACAAGGGTCAAGGTTCACCAGCATGATCAGGAGATTACCCAGAAGGCCAAGGGGGAACAGGAAGGTGGTGTAGAGGCAGGAGAGGAGCAGGCTCACCACAAACGCGTTTTGGGAGAGCGGGTCGGTTGCAGCCGTGTTGTTGCCAAGCGACAGGGGCAGCTCGGAGGTGTTTGGCGGGGGTGTCATCGAAAACTCCATTCCCTTTCAAAGTTGCATTGGCGTCTTATGTCACATGGTGGCTGACTGTGTTTACTCTGTCTCCTCGCCCCTCTGCGTGTGCGTGCGTATGTGTACTTGCACTCTTGAGTTTGTTAGTTCACCTCTTCTCAGTTTGTTTGACGGATGTCCCTCACACACACTTCCCTGTGCCTTCTGTGAGAAGACAGACAGACAGACAGACAGACAGACAGACAGACAGACAGACAGACAGACAGACAGACAGACAGACAGACAGACAGACAGACAGACAGACAAAGACAGAGACAGAGAGACAGACATACCTGTGAGACTGTGTGTGTGGACAGTCTTTCTCTTATTGTGATGACACTGAATCCACACTCAGGAAACATCCTTTCCGTAATAGGCTTCTGCAGTTTCTACACTACACCTTTTTTCACTCACTTCTGGATGACATCATAGGTCCAAATCATCAAAGATCTTTAGGGAATGATGTTTTAATAATCACAGTTTTATTGACTGTAAACATAGCTCTCATAGCTCCTTTCGAAGAAAGGTCAGCTGACAGTCAGTCATCTCTGAAACATACAGAGCTTGCTTACTTAAGCAGTGCTTGTAAAGGGGCTTAGATTTCACAATGGAAATTCTGCTGGAATTAAGATAAATGCAACAGCAGTATCATTGTCACTGTGTAGTTCTGCAACAGAAGTTCACAACAGAATTTCACAACACAAAGACAGAAAGATACAGTCTCAGTGTCCAAAAATAAGATAGCATTTCCATTTTATTTTATTTATGGGAAAGAAGCTCATAGCCTTTTGATAAGTAGCTTGTGTAAGAACTCTAATATTGCACACCTGTGGTACAGCTTTTCAGGTTCACTATTGCTGATGACTATTGCCCTAGTACTTGAGAGCAGACAGACAAATCGGTGCGACTTTTGATAACCATTGTGTCTCTAGTTTCCAATCTCCATAAACTGAACTTTTCCATTCATTTGGAGTTCATTATTTTATCTCCTTTGCAGAGAATTTACTTGGTACTGTTTATATTTCACCTACACCAATGGTTGATGCCCTTAACACAGGCCCACCTAAACAGCTCACTTCTTATTATCGCGCTTGCTTCTTCTATTTGTACAAGTTTTATGCCACTCAAACACCGACCATCCTCTCATTTATGCAGTCTGGAGCAAAGACCGATCTTCCATTTAAATCATCCATAAAACCATAGAATGCATAGGCCAGTTGCAGTTCTTACCTCTTTGTGTCCTTGGCCTTATTTGCGTTTCCAAGTTGAAGTAGATATATCCAGCCGTTATAGCCTTCCCTTTTCCCCTCATTTTTCTCTCGTTTGCTCAGTACGTTTCCTTAATCTTTCTTTCTGTCTTTGTAACGCACACCTGGTGTACCTGTCCGTCATGTGCTCTTCTGAGAATCTGCTTTTCCCCCAGTGGGTCAGACTCCGCCTCCCTCCTCTACCTTGGCCACTCCCCTCTGCAGTTTTCTCCCACTAGTCTTCTTTGGCTTAAGACCCGGGGTTTTAAATTAAAGATGCAACATTATACACATTATAGTTGTACATTGCATACGCAAACAATGCAAATAAAAAAGCTTTTAGAACTACCCCTATAATTTAATTTTAAGGGTACAAGGAAATAAGTGTTTGTTAAGATTTTAGTATTATGTTGTCTTTTTATTGGTTCATTTTGCCATTGTGTGTCTGCGAGGCAGTGCATTTTATACAAATGGATACAAGGTTTCTAGAATTCACTGGTTTGTTGAGAAAAATCTTTAAATCTTTTCACTGAGCCAGCGTATGTAGGTGTGTGTAGGTTTGTGTGTGTACGTGCGTTTCTGTCTGTGTGTGTGTCTAATGTACAAATATATAAACACAGGCGGTGGTGGGATGCAGGGAACGTGGCGACTGCATGTTTACTGAAAACAAAATGGAGGCTGATTGAAATGGGCCCTTAAGGAGGAGATGTGAAGGGAGAGAGTGTACTTTAAAATATGTGCACTCTCATAACCAGGGGTCCACTGAGTCCAGAGGGCTCCTTAAGAAATAGCCTGACTGTTAGCATGCCAAACGTGTGTGTCTGTGTGTGTGTGTGAGAGACAGTGTGAGTGCGTGTGTGTGCATGCATGGCTGTACACAGGGTTTTACAGTCCAAAAGCTGAGCTTGCTAGGGGGGGTATTTAGAGGGGGGGTGGATTTCCCTGACCTACTCTGTATGTTTGGAGGACAGACATAGGATAACTATAGCTTTCAAACCATGTAAGTGGGCAGTAGCATAACTTATCTGTAAAGCAGTAATGCATGGGAATCAGGTTCCATTAAACTAATATAGAAATGTCCCTCTGACTGACATCGGCTCTCTCGTGTGGTCTGTCTCTCGGAGTCTTTCCCCTTTGTGTCTGCTGTGTGTTTTGGGTCTGTAAAGGATGCAGAATGAGGGGTAGGTTCTTGGAACTGGTCTCACCGACAACAGCTCGAGAAACTTAGGCGCCGTCTGAGGTCAAGTCTCCAATGCCATTGTTTCCTATGATGGTGCTGCCTTATGTGGTAGACTGATCATATCGCTTGGCTGCGCTGACATCATGCCTTGGGCTTAGCAGCCAGTTGTGACATTGTTCCTTGTCTGTTAAATCAGCCAAGTTGTAGCTTTACTACAAAATGCAATTCATATATGTAAAAAAAAAATCGTTAATAGTCTATGATCTGCTTTTTTCAGGAGCGAAGAGTGCTGGAGAGGAAGATGAAAAAGATTTTGAAGAAAGAGGAGAAATTGAGAAAAAGAGAAGAGGGGACCGGTGAGGAGAAGAAAGAGGACCAGAGCAAAGCAACAGAGAAGGCACTGGAATATCTGAGCTGGTAAAATACCTATTCAAACTCACACTCTCCCTCTCTCACGCACGCACGCACGCGCGCACACACACACACACACACACACACACACACACACACACACACACACACACACACACACACGTCTTTCCATCTCTCTCTGATGGATACAGTAAATAACATAGTAGACCTCTGTGCATGCACAGATACATACACATGCACAGAAGTATATATCTTTATAGCAGACATACTTTTATATACATATTTTGTCTTTGATCACTCAGAAATTATACATAAAAAGATGACATTCATATCATAAGTTGCATATTGAACATAACTGTGAATGTATTTGATTTCTCATAATTTTAGCTGGTCTGAGCGGAGATCTGAGTGGAAGTTTCAGAAGATCAGACAGACGTGGCTTCTTCAGCACCTTTATGATGCAGCAAAGGTAAACCATAAACACACACACACACACACACACACACACACTCTCATGCACTCTCTCTCACACACATTCTCCCAAGCGCACACACACACACACTCTCTCTGACACACACACACACACTCATACTCACAATCACATACACACATCCATGACCACCCCTCTCTACACAGAGTATACACTGCTTCAGGCCTGACCACAGGGGAGAAGAGAACCAGCCAATTAGCAGTGCTCCCGTGTAGTCCTGCACAATTTGCATTTTTGCTGCTAGAATGATGGCAGTCACAACACCGAGAATGTTTACTGATGCACCTGGCTCATCCACACTCTTTGTTTTTTCTTTCGTCTCTCTTTCTTTCTCTTCCTCTTTCTGTCTCCCTTCATCTCTCCCTCATTCTGCTGTATCTTATTCTCTCTCCCTTCCTTTGCCCCCTCGTAAGGTGTCTGATGCATCTTTCTCCATCACAATGTCATATCTGGAGAATATGCGTGGAGCGGCACGGGACGTCACCGTTGAGAAAGCAGAGGCCATGATTAAAGAGGACAAAGGGGACACGTCTCAAAGTGAAGAGGAGAAGAAAAAAATACAGAGGGCCCTTGAAGTTGTTCGGCTTCTCTCAGTAGACTAATACACACACACACACACACACACACACACACACACACACACACACACACACACCTTTTACAATAAAAATCATTTTTAACTAATGAATGTGAGTGTTGCATCAGTTTGTAGGTCCCTTCTATGGAATTTGGATGAACTGTACACTGTCATTTGCTCAAATGATTTACTGCTTTGATCTAAGAATTTGCCGCTGGATTCATGAACCTCCCCTAAAGAATGCCCATTTCCTTATCTTGCAATTAAAACACACTCTAAAGTCTAAACCTACATTCTATGTAGGTAGTTTGAAGGTAGCAAAGGGGTTATTTATCCTGACTGAAATATTATTTGACCTCCCTGAATGGCTTATGGTATACTGTCTATAGGTACTACGTATGTTTTATGGCTTCCACTTAGAATAGAACAATCTCCTCTACCTAATATTTGTATTAGTACGGAAAGCATGCTGAATCTACATTACACATATCAGACATTCTTTGTACATAAAAGATGAAGAAAGGCTTTTGTTTTGTAACCTGCCCATTTTACTATCAAACACTCCTTCAGATAATCAGATAATAAAACATTTGCGGTAATATATTTCGAGGAAGCTCTTTCGCGGTTGATGATAAAAAACGAAAAACCTCCAGTTATGTTAGGACTTTTAAGTGCAAACAATGCGTACTGTTATTTTGACAGAAAAAAATCGAAAGCACCCGGAAGTCTAAATTATCACAGGGGTCATAATGCCGCACAAAGCTTTGAGCATTCAGTTAATGTAACAGCTGCATGATTCTGTCAAGTTTCACCATAATAAATAATTAATTTTAACGTGCATTTGAGTACCTATCCTGCCAGGGTAGGTATTCAAAAGACAACTAAACGTTCCCGAGTTGCACAGGCAGGATGACAGGATGCTGACTCCAACATTAGCTAGCTAGCATGTCAGTTGAAGTTAGCCCGAGACTATTTTTGAGAACAACAATAAACGTTTTGTTAATTGGCCTTACTTCTTAAATGGACAATTGAAAACCAGGAAACCATCCCGCTACCGATATCTTATGGCTGCTGGGTTTATGTCAAGTTTACTCAAACGCCTATGGAAAAAAGTTTATTGGCAGCACTACCCGGCTCCTCACCAATCCTTCACCGCTTCACTGGTCCTTACGAACCTCACATTGTGAGTATGTTAACTCAGCATATTTCATACAGCATAACTGTTTATATCGGACCTCCTTCTAGAGACATTGTCCTGATGCTTCCATATTTTGTAAAAGCATGACTACACTGTCTGGTGTCGCGCCGCTCAGAAAGAGACTGAGGCTTGAGACCACTTCTCCTGAAAGTGTCAACAAAACAGGTCTTCAGTCCAAATCGCCCACCACCATAACAGACCCCGACAAAGGCAAGGGCATAAAGACTCTAAATTATATTCTTGATAAACACCAGTGAACCTTTTAATCTCGCCTTGCTTACCACCACGCACACACACAGTCATCCCTGCGTCAAAAACTATTAATGTTATTCATTATTTTGTTCTATGTATCTCTATTCTAGGAACAAAGAGAGAAGGTCTCCTTACAAGTTTTGCTGCAATGGATAGAGTAGTGAGCAGTGAGGACAGGTGGGCTATTCTTTGAGTCTTTGTAAACCTTTGTTGTTCATTTAAATTAATTGCAATACCTTGCTGAATTGAAGAATCTTTTAACTGAAGGGTGTGTTTTACTACAGCTCAAAGAAACATGGCGACACAGAGAAACCTGTGCGGTCTTTTCCCCCTGGTAAGATGAGTGTGAGGCAGCCTTCGTCACTAGAGCGGACGCAGGGACAATCCCGGACCCAGGTGGTTCGAGGAGGGAAGAGCTTCCAGCGCCAGAGGCCCAGGAGCTCCCTAGACAAATGGGTGGTGAAGAGGCCAAACCTGTCCTTAGAGCCCCAAACACCGCCCAGCGTCATGGACCCCGAAACCCAGATGGACGCGGACATGATGAACCCAGAGAGTCCTGACATGCTCCCACTCCGGTCAGCCGCCCATGAGGAGAGAGAGGAAGTTGACCGGATCCAGGCACACTCCCAGAGCACCAGGGATGCTGCTGTCAGTTCAGCCCAGCCTGTGGAGGCCAAGGCCCAGGCTGAGAGCTTGACTGATGGGGATCTTACTCCAGATGAGCTGGACCAGGCAGGGGAGGATGTCACCATGGAGACCCAGAGCAGCATAGAGTCAGCTAGGTCATGGATGGGGCCCAAGGGATGTAATAAGCCAGGGCCCAAAATCACAGACTTCTTCAGCAAACCTCCGTCAGTGACCCCCTCTACAAGGTGTGTCCATCTCACTCTAGAACGAAATTCTTAATTCTCCATTGTTTACCAAATCCTTTCCTTATATGTTGTTTCAGAATGCGGTCATTTGTGAATGGCAGATTGCTTGAGAATAGGAAAGTGTTTTTTTTAGATAGCCTGGACGTGTAATTTAGGAGAATATTTAGTTGCTGTTGTTTTTTTCTTTGGGCGGTGAGTGGTTGTCATGAAGTGAACCATGCTGTTCTTTCCCCCAAAATATATTGTGCTTCCATCGAAAGTTTCCCATTCAAAATAGAGCAAAGGCGCTAATAGTGACCCCAAGTGGAAGTAGCTAAAATAACCATCACATAGAGTGGACATGTGGGAACACTCCGCGACTTAGCATTTGGGAATTTTGACAGGCAGCTGCGTTGTATTTTACCAGTAAAAGGCTTATTTGAAATAATGTACCTAATCTCTCGGGTTGTGTTGTGACGTTTTACGTTATAAGTTTGTTGTGTTGCGACATCGTCGTAAGGCAAGGCAGGTACACTGGTGTAGCAAGGTTTAGTTTTCGGTTGTCTGTCTTGGGTGAAACGAAAGTGAAAACCTTATTGCAGTTCAGTAATTCAGTAAGTGTTTGTATCTCTTTCCCTTCAGCAAGTGATTACTTGCCACGATATACCCGATCCAGCCTACTATATTATGGTTTTATTACCAGCATTATCATAGCAGGTCATAAATGGATTCAAGTAAACTGCCTTCCAAACTGAGAGAGAGACCAAAAGAGTTTTTATTTGTTGCTGTTGTACGCATCAAAGCCGTTTGCTTTGGATGTCTAAAGGTCTGTAGTCGTTGACTAAGTTTCCTCTGTGTTCTGCATAATTCTGAGCAATATTTTTGATGAATCTATAGTTTGTTGATGGCTTTGTTGTCTGTCAGTCATGTTTTTAGACTGTTTAGTTTTTACCACAGCATCTTTGCGCTGTAGGTTTTGTACATTGGAGTTCTAGTTCTATATAGAAATCACATTGTATGGTTTGTACAATGCGGTGATAAGTCTTGTGTGTTCAACAGAGTATGAGGTTACTGTTCGGACTGTCTGTAGTGGGACTGTCTGCCTGCTTGTCCAGGTTTTGGCAAAATGACCCTGCGAGACCACATATTATAAGGGATTGGTTTTACTCTAGCAGGAAACATTTACTGTGAGTAATTCATGCAAATAATTGTGTGTTATCTTCCGTTGGTGTTGCTTTCTGCTCTGTCTTGGTTTGGTTTTCACGCTGTAATCAATCAATCAATGTTGCAGTGTATTCAATAATTTCTGTCTATTCGCCATTATCATAACATGAACTCCATTGATTAAATGTATTAATGATATACAGTATGTTGTTATTTAGAGCGTTTTAAGATCATGTCCAGAAAGACCAGTGTGTGAAGGCTTAATTCTATTAAATGTAGTTCACTCAGTGCACATGAATTAGCTTGTATCTTCCTTGCCTTTTGACCCAAGGCAGACATTGACATTAGCCAGCTGTTGTTCTGGTGGTGTTTAACACTAGTCATTTTATTTTATTATTATTTTTCTCTGACTTTAGCGTTTTTTATTATTATATTCGATTATTGTGATTGATTGTTTTACCCTGTAAAGCACCTTGAGATTTCATTGTATTTTAAGGGTGCTATTTAAATAAAATCCATTATTATTTATTTACTATTATCCCTCTGCTTTGGCCCTTTCTGCGAGCAGTGCAGGCAGCCTAAGGCAGAACCTGCAGGGGGATGGAGTGAGTGACAGTGGCAGTGAGGGACCATCAGAGGATGACGACGATGACGATGATGGGGTCACCTGGCTGGGGAGCCCAATCTCTGAGATGAGGAGGACGCCCGCCTGCAGCCTCCCTCTACCGCCACTGAGAGCTATGGAGGCCCACACTGTCGCCATCAGGGTAAGAGGGCACCACATCTCCTCCAGGGTATTGGTACACTGTTGCCATCAGGGTAAGAGGGCACCACATCTCCTCCAGGGTATTGGTACACTGTTGCCATCAGGGTAAGAGGACACCACATGTCCTCCAGGGTATTGGTACACTGTTGCCATCAGGGTAAGAGGGCACCACATGTCCTCCAGGGTATTGGTACACTGTCGCCATCAGGGTAAGAGGGCACCACAGCTCTTCCAGGGTATTGGCACACTTTTGTCATTACGTTTTGATGACTATAGTAAGATTTCTTGACATTATGATAGCTGTAGTCTGATTTCTTTACATTACAATGACTAAAGTATGATTTCTTTACATTATAATGACTATAGTATGATTTATATTGCACAGACATATCTGAGACTCATCTTATAACAGAGACTTTTGCAAACATTCAGGAAACTTCCTAAGAGGACCCTCCATATCAGTTATTTTGCTTGGTGTTATAGCACACATAGCTTTATTTCAGCCCGGACGGTGAATCAGGCGCTGTCTACACTGTGTCGTACCTGAAATGTCCGTTCCATGGTCTGACAGCGATCTTGTTTTCTTTCCTCAGACAGACCTCCTGCAGCCTGGCATGGTGCCTGTGGCCTACCCCACCAGGTTCAAAGATGCCTGGGACGACATCCATGTCAAGATGCCATGCTCCGAAAAGAACCTCTTTCCAGTAGAGGTATGTATATAATAATATATAAAACATCCACAATACATAATATATATATGTCATAATATATAATACATCCACAAGACATAGCAGTCTGAACTTAATAGCTCATTTACTTTTGCGGTGACTTCCTTCTCACTTTGTGCATATTCTTCTCATTTCACTAATTATAATATTATAATATATTATAATGTTGGCACACATACTGTATTCTACCTATTTCACTAACTATAATGTTATAATATAATGTTGTGAGACACATTCTATTATAACATTATATTCTACTAATTTGACTAACTATAATGTTATAATATAATATAATGTTGGCAAATTTTTATTCTACTAATTTCACTAACAATAATGTTGGCACACATACCGTTTAGATTGAATGAGTTATTCACTCCTTATGAATAGTCTCTGACATATGCCTTGTTCTATTTAGCTTGCCTTTTTGTTAGCTACTTACCCTACACAGTTCACACACACATAAATATAAATTGTATATAAAACTATTTAAAAAAATACAAAAATAAG
The DNA here is from genome assembly GCF_963457725.1 of Sprattus sprattus. Classification (NCBI taxonomy): domain Eukaryota; kingdom Metazoa; phylum Chordata; class Actinopteri; order Clupeiformes; family Clupeidae; genus Sprattus; species Sprattus sprattus. The sequence continues at coordinate 44,084,315 of NC_137922.1, read as the reverse complement.
TATATATAGGATACATATGTGTGTGTGTGTGTGTGTGTGTGTGTGTGTGTGTGTGTGTGTGTGTGTGTGTGTGTGTGTGTGTGTGTGTGTGTATATGTCTGATGGCTGACGGCTGTGCTTCTTCAACAGGACGGAGTTCAGAGCAGATGGGCCCTGATTGAGAAAACACTAAGTCGGACGTTCGGCAGCTTCGGTGATGTTAAGGTGATTTCAGCTAATTTCAATGTCGTCTCTACTGTACGCAGAAGTATCAGTGAACTTCTACAGATGAGCATGAATATACAGAGAGCATTAATACATTGAAATAGAACATGAGACTGAAATCCAAAGACATATAATACATACGGCCACTGGAGGTCGGTAACTCATCAAAGAAATAACATGAGATGTCCGATATATTAAACATCATGTACGCATACGTATCACTGGTGAGCATGCATTTACTGTACATGAGAAAGCAGGATGCTACATTGAAACAGTATATAAGGCTAAAATCTGAAGCCATGTTATATAGTGATAACAAACATATAATACATAAAGCCAAGAGAGGTCTGTAGCTCATCACAGAAATAAGATGATTATTTTTGGTCTTTATTACTCATTTATTACTGTAATTCAATGCATGGCTGTGCAAAGCATCATGCAATTACAAGTGCAGCCCAAGAGGTGGCGACAAAGCATTGCATATGCACAGCAGTCATGCCCAGGCATTGCCTCAATATGGAAATGTGAACAATCATAAAAAGCTGACCGCTTTACAGTGGCATGAGAAGTTTAGTGAGTTCGTCCCAAGTTTCTCTTGCTAAATGTGTGCACTCCCATTTTCCTTTAGGACGCCATACTGAAGTACAATGCCGCTCACGCCAAAAAATGGGACTTTACCGCCCTGCACTCGTTTGTGAAGGTGAGTAGTAGACTGCTGGAACTCTAGCTGTCTCTGTCAATGATGATCAACAGTGTCATATACACTGTAGAAT
>NC_137922.1:44058338-44078338 GCF_963457725.1 Sprattus sprattus | reverse complement strand
AGTTGTTGACTAACAGGACGGAGGATGAGTGGGCAGGCAGGCGATGGCTTTGAATATGGATTCATCCTGGAGTGGTGTCTCTAACGAACAGCTCGTGACGGACAGCCTCAGATGTCTGTGTTTCGCACGCGTACTGAAAAACACACAGAAACACTCACACCTGCATACATACTCTCTCACGTACACACACACAGACACACACACACACCTGTCTCTGTCTCTGTCTCTATCTCTGTCAAGATGAGCAGGATAATGGTGACTCTCGCTTGCAGAAAACCACATATGCATGGGCCCTGTCATTGAGCCATCCGTTATGCACAGCAGGGACATAACCAGCTTATGAGAGAGGGATGCATTGTTTTTCCCTCCAAAAGTGGATTTTTTTATGCTCCCAGGGATGAAGATATACCATTCAGGTTGTGTGTATGCGTGTGTGTGTGTGTGTGTGTGTGTGTGTGTGTGTGTGTGTGTGAGTGTGTGAGAGTGAGTGAGTGAGTGAGTGAGTGAGTGTGTGTGTGTTGGGGTGGGGGCTGTGAACCTTTCTGGAGTTGCTGACTTGGGGGAACCCGTGGTTATGGAGGGAATGTGGCATGAATGAGATGAAAAAAAGAAACTGCAGTAAATCTGGAGTGCCCCTCAGTGTGTGTGTGTGTGTGTGTGTTTGTGTTTGTAAGGGGCTCTCAGTCAGCCACATCCCTCACCGCTCTCGCCCTACCCTCTCCATCCATGCTTGATTAGTTTGTCACTTTTGATATAATGTATAGACCCGTTTCCAGTCATCTGCGTCAGTCACTTAGCGTCGGCGATTTGATGCGCCGTCAGACCTTTTGATATAGCGTCTCCTCCCGACTATGCTAACCTCAGCTGAATCCACTCTGTCCCGTGTCCTCGGGCCTGCGAGCGCGCGCATGTGGGCATCAAACCCCATTCATTAGCCTAGCGTGTTTCCTAGCGCGTTCCCTAGCCACGTGCGTCCGCAGCTGCGGAGGCGACGCTTTACGATGTCAAGCCGGTCATTACTTACAATAACGGTGAAGTCAGCCAGCGCGTCCTTTATTTTTGCGGCGAGTAAAAAAAAAAGAAGAAAAATAACGGGCAGCGCTTAAAGTCATTCGAGGCGTCTCGACCAAGTACACTCGGCCCCATCCTTCAAACCCCTGAGCCCTCATTTGCATCTGTTCCAGGAAGTCCATTTAATCAGGGCACCCCCTCCCCCCCCAAACCCTGTGGCCCCCACCCTGCACCAAAAGCCCTGATGAAATTGCCCCTGCGATTGATCACTGTGGCAATAGCGCCATAAATAAATGTATAGTGAAAAAAAATATTGGCGGAGATAAATCTGGCTAGCCTCTATCTTTTTCCGAGTCGGCCGTTGTACAAGCGATCGCTATTAAAAGCCACAGGAAATCCAAATATGAAAATTGGACACAGCTCACAGAACTGGTAGTCAATCATGCTTTTATTGGTTTGTTTTAGGGACATATGCGTCAGAGTGCACCGACCCACACACAATGATGCATTGATGCAGCTGACGTTGCCACAGCCTCCAGTTTGAGTACATCTATTTATGGTTAATTTATATTCTCTGTTCTTCTAATCCTTACAGTTACCGTCAATCTCAGGCTAACAGTTTGAACACTTTTAGTTACATTGTCATTGTGCCGGTGGTGTGGTTTTGTGTTTGTCAGTGGTAATTGTGTGAGTGTGTGAGTGTGTGTGTGTGTGTGTGTGTGTGTGTGTGTGTGTGTGTGTGTGTGTGTGTGTGTGTGTGTGTGTGTGTGTGTGTGTGTGTGTGTGTGTGTGTGTCCACTCCATCTGTGTGGGACTGGCATGAGGCAGTGCCCACAGCAGAACAGCTGGAGGGGCAGAGTGGAGGAGGAATGGCACCCCAGCTGTTGAGCACTGTCTGAGGAAACAAACTAACAACCCTCATCTCCCTCTGTCTCTCTCTCTCTCTCTCTTCCCCCCTCTCTCTCTCCCTCTTTCTTTCTCTCTGTCTCCCTCTTTCCCCTCTCTCTGTTTATCTATCCCCTTTACCTGTACTTCTCTCTCCCTCTTCCTCTGTCTTTCTCTGTCTCTCCCTTTTTTCTCTGTCCCTTCCTGCCTCTCCCTCTCTCTCTCCCTCTCTGTCTCTCTCTCTCTCTCTCTCTCTCTCCCTCTCTGTCTCTCCCTCTCTGTCTCTCTCTCTCTCTCTGTCTCTCTCCCTTCCTCTCCCTCTCTCTCTCCCTCTCTCCCTCTCTCTCTCTCTCTCTCCTGTAGGGTCTGGAGTCGGATGAGGCTCAGCAGCTGATGGGGCGTCTCCTGCCTGACATCGCCCGCTTGGCCCTGAGTGCAGAACAACTCCTGACGCTGGTAAACCTCCGACTAAAACACACACACATACACATACACACACACAAACACACACACCCTCACACACCCTCACACACCCTCACACACACACACACACACACACACACACACACACACACACACACACACAGACGTGAACATGTGTGTATTTCAGGTACACCTCCAACTGAAATACACACACACACAGAAGCTCATCACCCAGGTACACCTCCAACTGAAGCACACACACACACACACACACACACACACACACACACACACACACACAGCAGCAGCAGCAGCTCATCACACAGGTGCACTTACAACTAAACACACACACACCACACACACACTGCAGCTCAACTCACACACATACACACACTAACACACACACACACACACACACACACACACACACACACACACACACACACACACACACACACACACACACACACACACACACACACACACACACACACACACACACACACACACACACACGTAGCAGCTCATCACACAAGTGCCCCACACACAAACACAGATACACATCAACTTAGACTATGGATTATAACACAACCACCAAATTCAACTCTTTTGTATATTAAGTTTATTGATTATTGTATCTACGTATGTTTCTGTTGATGTAACACAGTACTACATTCATTTTTAAGATAAATATGTTGTCAGTGCTTTTTCATCCTCTCAAATAACTCCCCTAGTTTTATCATTGTAATTAACTATAATTTGCACAAATCATGCTTTATGAATGATTGTTAATTAGTTATCACATAAAATACTTTTCTGTGTCTGTTGAACTAACGCAGCCTCTGGGCATTTGGCTGTGGCTTGGGAAAAATGATCTCAGTGTTTTGAAATCCCCCAACCCCCCCATAAACTGGCCCACCCTGTGATTAATGCTCTAGGAAACCTGATCTAGGTTAAAAAATGACATCTGCTACAACAGTCACGGGGTCAAGGTGTCTGGCTGTCAATGCTGGGTTTATGGACCTATTGGTCATCCTAGGAAATGAGCAACACACACACACACACACACACACACACACACACACACACACACACACACACACACACAAATACACACACACACACATGCCACATATTGAAGGACAACTTCCATGGCAACCATGCACTCATTAACACCGCAGGGGGGAGGGGTCAGCTTTTGGGAGCCATCATTCAGAGAGCCAATCAGCTGTCAGACAGCCTCCCCACGGCCCCTCCTCCTCTGATCTAATGCAGGCTCCCTCAGGAGCAGCAGCAGTCTCCACACGGAAGTTGTTGTTTCCCAAGCATTTGACTTCCGACGAGAGACATTCCTTTATTTCCCGTCACAAGGGTTTTGATTCATTTAATCTTGTGACGCTACCCTAAAAAAAAAAGCCTAAACAAAAACATCTGACATCACAGGCCATGTTTGGCTCCCTCAAGGCTCAACACATTCCGAATTCTTTGATTCCGCTCTCCAGATGCCTTAATGACACGTATGATGCAAGGCGAACGTTACATGTGTTAATTACCAGGACTCTCTAATGACGCGCATGAATATTGATTTGTTTTCCCAGTTAGAAGCAACTTTTAATTAAGCTAAAATAATGATCGTTCAAGAAGCAATAAAAACAGAGTTCACAAAGTCAATAGAGTTCTGTTGTGTATTGTAGAGGGCAATATAATGCTGCTGTGTATTGTAGAAGTCGATAGAGATACAATATGTTGTGGAAGTCCAGATGTAGATGCTGGTCCTCCAGGCCGCTGCTGGGTCTCTGCAGGTGGCATGATGTTTCATTAGAGCAGTCCTGACAGGCCATCTATAGGCCTGGTTCTAGGGCTCTGGGGGCCTAGTGCAGGACTCCCTACCCCTCCATCAGTCTAATGTGATGCTGTGGCCACTCAGATGATCGTCCCAAAACCATAGGGGCCGCAGGGGCCCCCCGTTTATGAGAGTGGAAATCGAATGGGGTGGGGGGTGGTCAGGGGATTCGATTTGGATGTCCCTATGGAAGTGCCGAGCGCCCCTTCTAGCTACTTACCTCATATCTGAGAGAGGGAGAGCCAGGTAGTGAGATTAATGAGCTCTGAGATGTGGTGGACGAGGTGTTTGCTATAGTCTCAGATCGTGCGCACACACACACCCACACACACAGACATACACACGCACACATACAGACAGATGAGGGTCTTGGCTAAGATTTTTGTGAGTTTGCGTTGAGATGTTTGGGGGAAAAAAGGAGGAAAACAAAAGCATCATACTGGTCCTCCCTCATTTCAGGTCCCTCACACAGTCATTAGTGTAATATCGCCTCTACTGTCAAAGCTGGTTTTCAGCCAGGCAGACCCAGTTAGACAGTCCACTGTTTGGCTGTGGGAATTGATTTCAGCAGGGTATAATATTACCAGCAACACAGCTCCAAACAGATTCTAGCTTACGTAATGAAATAGAGGACAGATCCTTGTTTGGCAGCTTTGTGATTCATTAATAGATAGCGTTCCCTGTCGTACTTATTAATGTGTACTAAGTAAAAGATCTTTTCTAATTTATGCATTGTCCAACCCACATTTCTGTGTTTATTTGGTGTAGTCTGCTAATCAGTCGCTTTCTTCAAAAAGAATTACTGAGCCAGCCAAAGAAAGTACACCCGTCTTATTTGGTCACCGGAGTCTGAACTGCATAAAATTAGAGCGAATTGGTGCAAATTGCTAAATGTTTTAATACGAGTTAGCAAAGGAAGCGCTGCCACTCGTATCTGGATTAGTCCTCTGAGTGGCCCTAATCAGTCCTGCTATCCTCTGGGGAATGGAAATGGAGGGGGAGAGAGAGAGGGGGGGGGGGGGGAGAGAGGGGGGGGGGGGGAGGGAGAGATAGGGAGAGAGCAAGGGGGGAGAGAGAAAGAAGGAGAGACTGGAAGAGAGAGGGGGGAGGGAGAGCGAGGGAATGGGCATGAAGGATGGAGAGAGGGAGAGAGAGAGAGGATCCTTGAGGGGGTAATGAAGCCATCTGATTGGAGTGGCCCCCAGAGAGGGTTCCAATTAGCTCCCCCGCTAATTATCCCAAATGTAATTTAAGATTCTGTGTTCCTAAACAAATCACCCAAACACACACACACTCTTGACTTGTATACACAGACACACACACACACACACACACACACACACACACACACTCTCTCTCTCTGACACGCACACACACACACACACACACACACAGATGCATACACAAATCTGACCCTTGACTTGTTCACACACACATACGCAAATATGACTCTTGAGTTGTACACACACACACAGACACACACACAGACACACACACACACTGGCCTGTCCTCATGTCTGTGTTGTCTCCCGTTAGCCGGTGCCCCTCCTGAAGGCGGGCCGGAGCCACTCCATCACCCTGTCCCAGCAGCAGGTGGCCTGTCTCCTGGCCAACGCCTTCTTCTGCACCTTCCCCCGACGCAACTCCAGGAAGCCAGAGTACTCAAACTACCCCGACATCAACTTCTGCAGGTAACTCTGTGTGTGTGTGTGTGTGTGTGTGTGTGTGTGTGTGTGTGTGTGTGTGTGTGTGTGTGTGTGTGTGTGTGTGTGTGTATGACTGTTTGTTTGTGTAGTTTTTACCCTGACACCAACTACCTCAGGTAACACTGGCGAGTGGGCCCTCTGTTGTCTCTGTTTTTTTGTTTGTGTGTGTGTGTGAGTGTGTGAGTGTTGACTGTTTGTTTTTCCCCTGACATGAACTACTGCAGGTTACACTGCTGTCTCTCTTTGGTCTCATGGATGCTGTTTATGTTTGTGTGTTTGCTGTCGGACTTGTTTGTTTGTCTGTTTGATTTTTTTGTTTGTTTTCATGCATCCTTCTTTGTCAAACCGACTCTGACGCGTGACTCTCACAACCTCTGGTGACCACTGAGACGACCTACTTTTGACACATTCTTACATCTATAAAAGTATAATCACTTTTGACACATTCTTACATCTATAAAAGTATACTTACTTTAGACACAGTCTTACATCTATAAAAGTATAATCACTTTTGACACATTCTTACATCTATAAAAGTATACTTACTTTAGACACAGTCTTACATTTATAAAAGTATACTTACTTTAGACACATTCTTACATCTATAAAAGTATACTTACTTTAGACACAGTCTTACATTTATAAAAGTATACTTACTTTAGACACATTCTTACATCTATAAAAGTATACTTACTTTAGACACAGTCTTACATCTCAATTTCAATTTCAATTTTATTAAGGATAGCCCCTTGAGATGCAACATCTCGTTTTCAAGGGGGTCCATCGATACAATACATGCCATATTTTGTGAAATAATAACAAAATACATACTGGACAAAACACAAAACACATTCACACTCAACACAACTTACATTGCACCCCAGACCAGCCCCCATCCCCATTCCCGTTCCTCACCAGCCACTAAGTTTCCAGCATATGGGCATGTAAACAGAGACACAGACACATCTATAGAAGTATACTTACTCTAGACACAGTCTTACATCTATAGAAGTATACTTACTCTAGACACATTCTTACATCTATAGAAGTATACTTACTTTAGAACCTATTATTTGATTTCTAGTACTTTAATTCAGCACGCAGCATGTGTTTGATTAGCTGGTATGTGCACACCTCACCCAACTTACACACATGGAGTAAACTCATAGTTAACGTCTGGTTTGGTATAATTAAACTACCCATCAATCTCTCTTTCTCTCTCACACACACACACACACACACACACACACAAAATAAATGCTGCTTATTAGGGGTCAGGGTTGGTGCTTAAATGCTCAGATTGTGTCTTTAAAAAGCAGACACACAGACACACAGACACACAGACACACAGACACACAGACACACAGACACACAGACACACAGACACACAGACACACAGACACACACACAGACAGACACACACAGACACACACAGACACACACACACACACACACACACACACACACACAGACACACACAGACACACACAGACACACACAGACACACACAGACACACACAGACACACACAGACACACACAGACACACAGACACACACACACACACACACACACACACACTCTCTCTGAGGTGGTCCAGGAACAGCACTCCTGCTGTGGGAGTTTCTTTAAAAAGCTCATTGATTTTTGTCCTTCACTGATTAACATCCCGAAGAGACTGTTTTTTTTCTATTTAAAGAAGACCAGTTTGGGTTAATCATTAGTTCTTATTGCTTCGTCTTTACATTAAAGCAAAGCGTGCTTCAGGTTAGACTCGGACCTGGACTATAGAGTGCTGGTGAAACATGATAGGCCAGTTGATCTACAATATTATTTATTCAGAAGAAGAAAAAAGTGTATTTTTGACAGTTTGCATTGAACACCTCAGGTGTGCAAGAATACCGCTTTTTGACTTGCACGTTTTGAAGCTTGACTTTTTTGAGATCTGATGGCCACAAATGGATGGGTAGTTAATTTTGTGTGTGTGTGTGTGTATGCGTGAGTGTTTTTGTGCGTGTGTGTGAGATGGTTGGGTAGCTTATTTGGGTTGTGTTTGGGTATATGTGAGAAATGGATGGGTGGTTTATTTTGTGTGTGTATGTGTGTGTATGAGATGGATGGGTTGGTTTTTTGTTGTCCGATGCAATTTATTATTTATTTATCTATTCCTATACCGCTCCCTCCTCTGTGGCTGCCTCCACACGAGACACCATCCTTTGGAGGATTAATGTCATGCTATCCCCCGCTTTCAGTCGTTTCTGAAGGGGGCTGCGGTGGCAGCAGTACTCTGCTCATGTCCACCAATCACCCCTGGCCGGCCGGATGCCGAGACCTGTCTCTGCGGCTCCCCTTGTTGCGATTACCCAAATGGAGAAGAAAATCAAATTAACATTGATCCAGATGGGGGAGGTCTGACAATGGTGGGTCAGGGCCAGCTTTGTGTTTGTGTGTGTGTGTTTTGTGTGTGTGTGTTTGTCAGCATGTGTGTGTTTGTGTGTGTAATTGGGTGTGTGTGTGTGTGTGTGTGTGTGTGTGTGTGTGTGTGTGTGTGTGTGTGTGTGTGTGTGTGTGTGTGTGTGTGTGTGTGTGTGTGTGTGTGTGTGTGTGTGTGAGCCTGTGGAGGGATATTGTGTTTCTGTCTGGCTTTAAGATCCCTCACACTGATCTAAGATCAGGAGGCGGAGTCCTGTGTGTGTCCTTGTCCTGACTTGATCTAGATTCGGGTGCTTGTTGTCCTTTCCCTCTTTGTCCTGATCCACTGCAGTGAGTTCTGGGACATTTTTCTTCTGTGTTCTGCCTTCATGTTGGGTCCAACAGTCAACACTGAACAGTGTGAATCCCCTGCCATAATTTACAATAACCACTCTTTCCAGCTTTTATCACTGTCAGAGTATCTCAACTCAATATTTCACATATCTTCCAGGTGTGTTTTAAGCTTCAGTCTTCCAAGGAATCAGTTGATAACCCCTACTGTACGGCTCATAGCACAGCCATTTCCCTTTTGAGAAGCGTTCTTCATTTGGCACTCTGAGAGAATGGGTGCATGTCTCCGTATCCATCTCTGCAGAGCTTCGATGTGGGTCTTTACGGCCAGGTCTTCGAGTTTTATGTCTGGGTTGGGGGGCTGGGTGTTTGCGTGGACCGGGGGGGATAGGGGTGGTCGATGTTTCTCGTTCCTCCTCTGAATTTTGTAAGTGTGCTAACAAATTTTACTGTTATTTCAAGCACTACATGCTGCTGTACAAAATGATCCTAGTGTTTAATGCTCTCAGTGTTAAATGATCCAAGTCTTTAATGCTCCCAGTGTTAAATGCTCCCAGTGTAAAGTGATCCCAGTGTTGAATGCTCCCTGTTTTAAATGCTCCCAGTGTTAAATGCACCAGTGTTTAATGCTCCCAGTGTTAAATGCAACAGTGTTAAATGTTCCCAGTGTTAAATGCACCCAGTGTTAAATTGTCGCAGTGTTAAATGCAACAGTATTAAATGCTCCCAGTGTTAAATTGTCCCAGTGTTAAATGCTTCTAGTGTTAAATGCTCCCAGTGTTAAATTGTCCCAGTGATAAATGCTCCCAGTGTTAAATGCTCCCAGTGTTAAATTGTCGCAGTGTTAAATGCAACAGTATTAAATGCTCCCAGTGTTAAATTGTCCCAGTGTTAAATGCTTCTAGTGTTAAATGCTCCCAGTGTTAAATTGTCCCAGTGATAAATGCTCCCAGTGTTAAATGCTCCCAGTGTTAAATGATCCCAGTGTTAAATTGTCCCAGTGTTAAATGCTCCTAGTGTTAAATTGTCCCATTGATAAATGCTCCCAGTGTTTAATGCTCTCAATGTCAAATAATCCAGTTTTAAATGCAAAAGTTGTTAAATGCTCCCAGTGTTAAATTGTCCCAGCGTTAAATGCAACAGTGTTAAATGCTCCCTGTGTTAAATGCTCCCTGTGTTAAATGCTCCTTGTGTTAAATGCTCCACGGGGCTCTGGTGGTTCATGTTAAAGGCACGTTTCCTCTCTCCTGGGCCGTGTGATGCACAGCCCGCTCTCGCCCCGAGCAGCCTTGACAGAGAGCAGAGATGAAAGCTGGAGTGGACTGGAGATGAATGAGCTCTCCTTCCTCCCCGAGGGGCTTTCAGTGCCACACACACTGATACACACACTTACACACACTTACACACAACCACACACACACACACACACACACACACACACACACACACACTCAGTACTCGCCTCTGCCTCCACCTCCACCCTGTCACTGCACACCCGTCCCACTCAAAGTCTTCTCACCCGAGAAACACACGAAGATACACACACACACAAACCCCCCCAAGCTCCTCTCACTCGGCTAAATGCACGTCGGTCCCTGGCAGTCCCTCTGCAGGGTGGGATGGGGGAGGCTGCTGGGTGGGAGTCTGGGTAGAGCAAAGGCTCTGTGGCTAACACACACACACACACTGATACACACACACACACACACACACACACACACACACACACACACACACACACACACACACTCAGTGGTTAAATTGGGCCGGGGCTGTCCGGGGCGGAGCCCCGGCACATAAGCTGCCGGGTCTGGAGTTCTGCAAAGCAGATCTGCTCAGCAGCTCCAGCCGATTTTGGCAGTCTGCCTAGTCCATTCACGAGCAATGTTGTCCTACTCATTTACAACTTTTCCATTGCTATTGCATTGCCAAATCTATGTTGTTTTAAAACACAAATCTAAATAATGGTAGGGAAAGGCTGGCCTAGACATCTGGAGCAAGTTTGAGAAGTAGGCATATCGCGCACGAAACTTGCGCAGCAGCTCCTCCTTCGCGATCAGACACACAACGTCAATCGGTCATCATCAGACATATCGAAGTAGACAGGTGAATGGCGAGGTAAGAGAAACAAAATTAAAGGGGCACGGTATTTTGAAAGAGGTCGATCATCACCAATAGGCTAATATCATTAAATATGGGCTTGCATTTTCATTAAGCAGGATTATTAACCCTAGACATGCAGGGATAGCCTGCTGTGTCAACTCGCAAGCGCTAGTTAAAAAGAACAATGCTGCTAATTCTAAATGATTTAGCAATTAGTCTATGCGATCTCCGAATCACATTTCTCATTCCTAGCTGGATGAATTTCAAACGTATTTGTATCTATGAATCAGCTCTTAATGTGACCTCATCAAACACACTCAAAATCTACAGAGTACATATTAAGCAACATATAAAAAATGCTGGAGTTGTTGGCTGCTTGCTTCACTGCTTGTGGATGGTTGCTCATCATCTGAATCTTCCTCCTGGCTATGCATTGGTCCTTAAACATACACTACTCACAAAAAGTTAGGGATATCGGGCTTTTGGGTGAGTAGTGTATTTTAGCATTGACCCTGTGAATATTTTTTTTAAATAAAAAAAATGTGATTAGAGAAAAGTAACCTACTAACAAATACTTTCCATTTCCCACCACTTGTTTGTCATGTCATCCATTCATATGGATGTGAATCAATCAATACTAATACAACTTTAACGGTGATGTGTTTTTTGTTTAATTTGGCAATTTATTTACTGCATAATCCACAAAAGATTTGTGAAATTTGCCCCTCTGGATCAGAGCCCCCCCACATAGAAAATCCCAATTTAACCCCTGCACACACTGATACACACACTGATACACACACACACACACACACACACACTGATACACATACACACACACACACACAGACACACATACACACACACACACACACACACACACACACACACACACACACACACACTAATACACAAACACATACAGATACACATATACACACAAACACAGACTGATACACACACACACACACACACACACACAGGTAGACAAATGCACACACACAGGCATGTATTCAGACAGAGAGCCTACATACACATACATCACACACACACACACACACACACACAGGCAGACAAATGCACACACACAGGCATGTATTCAGACAGAGAGCCTACATACACACACATCACACACAAACAAACACACATACATCACACACACAAACATCACTTACACACACAAACACAAGCACACACACACATACAACACACACACACGCAATCATTTTTCCTCCCTTCACTTTGTGATGGCATAGTGGAGGACTGAGGTTTTTTGTGTTTTTGTAACTCCCGGCAGGCTTCTCTGAAAAGGAGGAATGTTCGATTTGTTAATGTACCTCAAGGGTGAATGCTAGGAATACACATTCTCTCTCAGTCTCTCTCTCCCTCCCTCTCTCTCTTTCTTTCTCTCACTCACTCACTAATTTTCTCTAACTCTCTCTCTCCCCCACCCCCCAGTCCTTCTCTTTCTTCGTCTTTTTCTCTCTCTCTCCTCCAGTCCATCTTTCCATTTATTTCCCTCTGGTGCTCTCTCTCTCCCTATCTCTCCTTTTCTCCTTCTCTCAGTGTGTTTTTGTGTGAGTGCTATGAAGTGGCACATGAGTGCCAACCCCCCCTTACCACCCACCCTTTTTGTGCCCCTGCGCCCAGGGCTGTTCTCTAGTATGCCCATCATTGTGATGAGCTGCTACGTGTGTGTGTGTGTGTGTGTGTGTGTGTGTGTGTGTGTGTGTGTGTGTGTGTGTGTGTGTGTGTGTGTGTGTGTGTGTGTGTGTGTGTGTGTGTGTGTGTGTGTGTGTGTGTGTGAGAGTGTGTGTGAGAGTGTGTGAGAGTGCGTGAGTGAGTGAGTGAGTGAGTGAGTGAGTGAGTGAGTGAGTGTTGGGAGGTGGGGGGCCCATGCCGATCACATAACATGATCAATGCACATAGTCTTAAATTTGAAGTTTGAAATGGCCAAATGACAGACTTAAAAGCTCTTAGCTTAAACTTCAGAAAAATAAAGCTTTATTTGATTTGTGTTGGGTTGGATATACAACCATATTCCTTCTTTCTATGTAACCCACCTCTGTACTTGGTAGCTACTCCCTACTTATATATAATAGTACAATGTCTCTCTCTCCCGCAGGTTGTTTGAAGGATCCTCACCCAGGAAAGTGGAGAAGCTGAAAACTCTGCTCTGTTATTTCAAACAAGTCACCGAAAACCGTAAGGACCTTATTTGCCTGTTTCACAAAAACAAAAAATAATGAGATTCTTCTCTTATTTCTTATATAGGCTCTTATTTATAATATCCTCTCGTTTCCACAGCGCCTACTGGACTGGTGACATTCACCCGGCAAAGTTTGAGCCGATTTCCGGATTGGGAGAGGTATGGGCTGTTCTTCAGTCAGCCTGTCTCACAAACAAACACAAAATACACAGACTAGTCTTCCATTGTAGATATAGGACATTGAAAGCAGTTTTTGTTATTGGCATTAATGTACACTCAGACACAAAAGAGGAAAAGAAACTTTAAATGTGAGAGATTTGGTGGAGTCACACTAATGTACACAATTAGGCGTATGGAGTAGAGGGCAAAGTACTCAGAATATGAGGTCAAAGTATTCAGAATATTCAGTTTTAGGGCGGATCTTTGAGCAATGCAAGGATATTCATGCTCTCATCATTAAGGTGCGAAGCGTGTTTTATGTGTTTATTTGATTTTTTTTTTTAATGTTTCAGTTCGGAGAAAAGGTTCACTCGGCTCCACATCACCTGTGAGGGCACCATTGAAGACCAGGGTCACGGGATGCTTCAGGTAAGGATTGATGAGGAGGAAAACTGATCTTTGAAATCAACTTAAAGAGAGGTTTTTTTTTAGTTGAAAAAAGATTTATGTGTATTAACAAAAACTACTTTTCACCAGCTCTCTAAAAGTATGAATTTGAAATAACCAACATTCTATTATTTGATCGACTTTAATATTGGAATTTGCTGATTGCTACAGTGTTAAAGAATACTGAGCAGAATCTGGCCCCATTCAGCGGATTCTGACGTCTGCTTTTCTCCAACCTGGATTGCTTCACCTTAATCTTCAAACTCAGAAATATCCCTCTTGATTGCGAATGTGTGAGTGGGACACAAGATTTCCTCTGCTGCTGCTTCTTCGTCTTCTTCTTCTTCTTCTTCTTCTCCTTCTTCTTCTTCTTCTTCTTTGTCCCTGTTTTCTAGCTTCCGCTCCTTACGGTCCTCTTTCTCTCCCCACTCAGAGTGACTGATCTGGAGCCGCATGACTGTTACAGTCGCTCTGCTTTCCTCCACTCTCTCCTCTCCTCCACTTTACTCTCCTCTCCTCTTCTCTCGTCTTCTGCGGTCCTCTCTTCCTGGGCTGCCACAGTGTGTCAGGCTTTTGGGCAGTGTGTGTGTGTGTGTGTGTGTGTGTGTGTGTGTGTGTGTGTGTGTGTGTGAGACTGTTGGACAGCTCCTCAGTGGCTATGTCGGTGCGGGAGGGGAGATGCGAATGTCACGTTCGCTGAAGGCTCGTGCTGCGGGGGCAAGACTGGGCTGCCCCACCTTGCTACTGTGTGTGTGTGTGTGTGTGTGTGTGTTTCTTTGTGTGTGTGTGTGTGTGTGTGTGTGTGTGTGTGTGTGTGTGTGTGTGTGTGTGTGCGCGAGCGAGCTTGAGAGAGTGGCTTGCATGTGTGAGTGTGTGTATGTGTGTGTTTGTGTATTTGTGTTTTTTATGTGTGCGCGCAAGAGCATGAGACAGTGTCATGCATGCATGAGTGTGCACTGTGTGTGTGTGTGTGTGTGTGTTTACATGGATGTGTGTGTGCATCTGGCAGAGATAAAAAGTGAGAAAGCAATTGTTTCTGTGTGTGTGAATAGATGCATGCTATTAACAGAGATGTGTGTGTGTGTGTGTGTGTGTGTGTGTGTGTGTGTGCACACTTGTATTGGATATGTTCATTCATGTGAAAGCATGCATTGATATTCAAGTCATCACAGGAGTGTGTAGGTAAGCATGTGAATTTGTGTGTGTGTGTGTGTGTGTGTGTGTGTGTGTGTGTGTGTGTGTGTGTGTGCGCGCTCCAGGACTCTGTTTGTGTCTATCAGTGTCAGTCAAGCCTCATGCCCCTGCCCCTCATACCCCCACTCCCCGGTTTATTGCTGTTTGTCTGAGAGTGATTGACAGCTGTGGGCCACACTTGAGTGATTCTGGGGTACCAGCCTCCCCCCACACTCTCCTACTCTCTCACACACACACACACACACACACGCACACTCCCCTAAACTGATGGGGGGAGAGCGGAGGTTGGGGGGATTGGGGGTGGGGGGGTGCTGTCACAAGGGGGTTGGGGTCAGTGAGGGGTGGTGGGATTGAAGACGTCGAAGGGAGACCTCCTCAGCAACACGGAGATGTGTGTTTGAAACGGCCGAGAGGCGAGATGCTGGCCCAGTGTAGCTCATGAACAACTGGGGTCGGCACAGTGCCATCTCCTGCCACCCCACTCTCTCTCTCTGGGGGCCTGGGGCAAGAATGCGGGCAGTGAAGGGGTAATGTAGAGTGTTGAGGGGAGGGGGGGGGGGGGGGATGGGGTGGGCAGTGAGCCAAAAGCTTGATCTTGATTCAGCGTTTGCCAGTAGCCTGACCGAGCCTGTCCTTGGCTCCATGTATAGTACTATAGACGCTATGGGCAAGCAAGATGGAGGTTGGGTAAGAGCAAGTGGTGCTCTGTTCATGATCAGATGATGACTGGATGCATTTTTCTCTCTTCCTCCTCTTTGCTCTTCCTCTCCTCCACACGTCCCTTTTATTCCTCTCATCATCATCTTCCGTCTTCAAACCTCTTGATTGTCACCACTCCTCTCTTCAATTTTGCTTTCCCTTTTTTCCACTTCTCTCCTTGTCTCTCTTTTCTTCTCCTTCTCTTCTCTCCTTTCAATTTCGCTCTTTTCTTATCTTCCTTTTCCTCTCTTCTCTCCTTTCACTTATTCTCTTTTCTTATCTTCCCTTGTCCTCTATTCTCTCCTCTTCTCTTCTCTCCTTTCAATTATTTTCTCCTCTTCTCTTCTTTTCCCTTCTCCTCTCCTCTGGTCTCTCCTCTCCTCTTCTTTCAATTCCTTTCTTTTCTTCTCTTCTCCTCTCTTCTTTTCTCTTCTCTTCTCCTTTCTTCTCTTTTCTTTTCTTTTCCTCTCTTCTCTTTTCTTCTCTTCACTTCTCTTCTATTCTCCTCCTCTCCCATTCACAGGTGGACTTTGCTAACAGGTTTGTGGGAGGTGGTGTGACAGCCTCAGGTCTGGTTCAGGAGGAGATCCGTTTCCTGATCAACCCCGAGCTCATCGTCTCACGACTGTTCACCGAGGCCCTGGAGTCCAACGAGTGCCTCATCATCACTGGTCAGTCCTCCTCCTCATCTTCCTCCTTACCCTCCTCATCATCACACACAACCACACACACACACACACACACACACACACACACACACACACACACACACACAAACACACACACAAACACACACACACAGAAACACACATTGACCATGCTCACATATTCTTTAACAGTGCCTCGTCAATATTTATCATCACACATAAACACACCCACACAAACACTAACACATACACACAAACAGAACCCAAAACATACCAGAACCCAGAACGCTTTCACCCTCACCAATGAAAAAGAAAACACACACACACACACACACACACTCACACGTACACATACACATATCACACACTTCTGTTCATGCTTACGCATGCCTTTCAGAGAACACTTCCTCCCACTCACGTGACATAGTCGGTTTAGGCACGAGGCAAAGTGTGATAGGACACATGTGACCCCCCCCCCCACACACACACACACACACTCTGAAACTGGACAGCGTGCGTTCCAGCCTTTGTGCAAACTTCAGCATTTTCTAAGCCAGTGAAAATCCAGCAATGTTGGGACACAACCAATCAGGATGCACCTTGTGCACTTCACAGCAGCCAATGACAATCCTGCAAAGTAGAGCCCCCCCCCGACCAATGGGGAGTCATTAATGCATTCGTCCAGACCAATCACAACCTGAGACCTGAATGCAGGACTCTTTAAGACAGCCTTTTAAGCCAATTCCTTCCTTTTAAGTGTCTCTCTCTCTCTCTCTCTCCATCACCCCTTATCTGTCTCTCTCCCTTTGTCTCTTTTTCTCTCTCTCTCTCTCTATCTCTCTCTCCCCCCTCCCTCTCTCTGTCACATTGATTGTGAGTCCAGCCCTTGAGGCTCCTTATTACTTTAGCTCTGGTCACCACCCAGTCCGCTCTGCAGTAACAGGACTGCTGACGGAGAGCTTTCTAAAGCTCCGTGAGCCCGCTTCAGATGCATATCTCCATCTCTGTAATTATCTGATTCTCTTCAAGGCGCTCTTTAAGTAGATGTAAACGTTTTTTACAGTCTTCAGATTTCTAAAAGTGAAACATAACATTACTTCAGCCTGTCATTGTGTTGGACTTTTATTGTGAAGTTGCTGCTGTTTTGTGAGGAAGCTGATTAACTTTGCTTTTGCTGTCCTGGCTGAACATTGTGTCTAATCATCATGTCTAAGAACCAGAGGAAGTCACCCATCATAAAGATGGTCAGAGTGCCCTTTCCACATGGGCAATGATATCAAGATATGCATACCACCAAAAGAAAACAAACTGTGGAAAACATGTCAATCAAAGTGACGGACAGTTGAAAGACCCACTGCCCTGCTTCCACGTGGCCACCGGACGAGCGCGCACTCCTCAGAAAATGCCAGCATCAGTTACATCCCAGTTTGGTTTGTAGTCAGGGAGACGGTCATGATGAGATGAGATGAGTGCTAGACGAGAAAAGACATGGAGAGAAGAGAAGGGATGAGCGCTAGATGAGAAGAGACATGGGAATGTTTCACATTATTCTTCCAAATTCATTTTTTTGTTTTTTTTTTACAAATTCTTCAATCCCCTCTGGTTCTCTCACTCACATTTCCTCTCCTTTTTTTCTTTTTCTGTCTTTCTTTTCTCTCTTTCTCTCTCCTTCTCTCTCTCTCTTTCTCTTTCACCCTCCCAATCCCTTTCTCTCTCCCGTCCTTCCTCTCTCTCTCTCTCTCTCTCTCTCTCTCTCTCTCTCTCTCTCTCTCTCTCTTGCTCTCACACATGCCATCCTTGCTGCTGTAAGGTCACTTTTGATTTTATCCCATAAGTGAAGTGAATGGAAGGCACTCCAACCACACAATCACTCCACTTAGAGTGTGTGTGTGTGTCTCTGTGTCTCTCTGTGTGTGTGTGTGTGTGTGTGTGTGTGTGTGTGTGTGTGTGTGAAAGTGTGTGAAAGTGTGTGTGTGTGAGAGAGAGAGAGAGAGAAATGGAGAGGGAGAGAGAGGCTGCTGGATTATTTTTCTGAGTGTTCACACAAACACACACACACACTCTCTATAAAGGATACTTTACTTAGCCTCTCTTCCTCTGCTGACTCTGTCTCTGTGTCAGCTCTCAGCTTAAAGTCGTTTCTAATGCTATCAAGGTCCGAGATATTTTACTATTTCCACAAACAGCATAGTAGTACAGTGGTAGCCCCTCCTCCCGTGTAGACCTGCGTGACCATTGGCCCTTTTAGTGATATTGCCCGTGGGGTGTGTTTTGATGGGCATGTGTGGTATGGAGGGAGAATCTAAGTGTTGGCACGATGCCTTGAGGCTTTGTGATATGTTGGATTCAGTGAAGACCAGTGTGTTGACATGATATGTTTGTCGTATGTTCTCTAGATCGGATAGGCGCAACTCTCATCCCTGTCCATAATATTGCTCTTTTGATGGACACGATGTGCAGCCTGGAGAAGCCAGAATGTCTGCACTGTGTGTGTGTGTGTGTGTCTGTGTGTCTGTGTGTCTGTGTGTCTGTGTGCCTGTGTGCCTGTGTGTGATGGTTAAGATGGAATGTGTGGTATTCTGTAAAGGTGTGTGATTTTTATGTTTTCTGATGTATTGAACATGGGAAGAAACCTGGTGTTTGTATTTGGTGTTTGATGTCGTGATGTGGGAAAGGTAATGTGTTGACAAGACATGTCTCCGCTTCCCTCGGCCGTCTCTGGCTTCTATTTTCTGTTGATTATATGTCCTGCTGAGAAGCCTCACGTTCATCAGTCAGCCCCCAGCAGGCAGCCTTACCTGCTACACACACACACACACACACACACACAGACAGACACACACAGACATAACTCACACACACACATACACACACACACTGACACACACACACACAGACATAACACACACGCATACACACACACACACACACACACACACACACACACACAAACACACACACACACACAAACACACACACAAACACACAGACAGTCAGACAAGTTGACAGACACACACAAGTAAGTGAAAAGGAATGTGCACACAAGCCATAATCACCAATAAGCTAGCATCCTTGATCTCGACATAAATGCAAACAAGCACCTGCACACCAAAAATAGATATTTTTTTGTGTTTTTATGTTTTTGTTGTTTTATCCAACTTGAATGAAATGGACCATGGGGATTTTTTTTGAGATGCGTAGTTGAATGCCGTGACCAATATAGGCAAGCCATTCTAATCTGTACGGACCAGGCATATTTAGGTGTCACCAAACCACCTCCTGTTAAAAAAAAAGCACACCATGGACTCGCACCATGCCAAATCTCTTGCCAAATCCCCTCCACAGAAGCTAGCCCCAGGTCTAACTCCTGTGTGTCACGTATGGAATATGTGTGTGAAACGTCACTCTCGGCTGTAGCCGAGCGTAGCTCTATCTGCTTGCCAGTGTCCGTCGCACTTGTACATGTCAAGGTAAAGCACTAATGTTACGTTCAGCTTCTTCCAACATGGATCTCTTCACGTTTCCTTATCAGTATTCCGGGCATTTCCGTCTGGCCCGTCCCTACGGCTGTCTCCGGTGAAGTCACCTTCAGACGCCCGTCTTGACCAGCCCTCCTCCTCCACCCACATACACACACACACACACACACACACACACACACACATAACCCACCATCCGCACCGCCTCTTCCACTTACAGCACTTAACTTTATTACCGCCGGCCCACAATTCATTACGGCAGGAAGACCTGCCCAGGACCTGCTCCACTAATGCACTCGCCCATTCCATCATCCTTATTAATCCTGCTTGGCACTGGCAGCGGCTCCCCACACTGTGGCTCTACCCAATGCTAAATCACTCACTACGCCACAGAGCCCCCACCCCACCAGCACTGCCTCACCCTGCCTCCATTG
>NC_137922.1:44050838-44053338 GCF_963457725.1 Sprattus sprattus | reverse complement strand
GCAAAGTCATGTCGGATATATTTTGAATTTTTTTATGGTTTATTCCCAAAACTTTGTCCGTATGTATATTGTACCATATCTAAAGTACATATATCTAGTAAAAGAACAGTCAAGTTTTATATTGTATTTTCAGAATGTGTCGGAATGTTTTTCCTCTTCCAAAAATTGTCACTACCGAAACATCACATTTACTATAGTAAAAAAGTATTATTATTGACCTGTTCAGATTGTGTTTCCTTCCCTTCTCTGAAGTGTATTTTTACAAATATTTCTTGAAGGTTTTCACAATGAAATCCATAGAAATGAATTTTTTACCAAATTTTCAAGTTCAATTTATCTGTTTCGGTAGTGACTGCACTGTTTCGGTAGTGACTGCACTGTTGGATGGATGTTCATTTCTCTCCCAAAATCATCCAAAAGGTGCTCTGGGCCTCCCTTTAGTCCACACAACACATATATTTAAAAATTATGGGATTGAACTACTTACCATTTCATTTAGTCACTACCCAAATCATCTGGTCACTACCATATGTTTCGGTAGTGACTGTTTCGGTAGTGACAATTCTAGCTAACTTTAAGCATAAATAAAGAATTCTAGCAAGCACACAGCTTTCAAACACATCTTTGAAGAGGTGAACACACATACAAACATAAGATTTTCCATGAAACCCCAAAAGGTTTACTTAATTGAAGAAAACATGCGTTTCGGTAGTGACAATTCTTAAGGTTACACGTCGATTTTCAGACTTTGGAACACATTTATATAAAAACTATGGGATTTAGCTACTTACCATTCAACCATGAGGGACAGAGATGCAGTGTCACTGCATGGTCAAAAATGTAGAGTCGTGGCTAAAACACAGGCTCAGCCAATGGACTAAAACTCTTGTGTTTCGGTAGTGACATGAAAACTAGGGACATGATTTTTTGAGTATAGTAAATTGATTTAAAAATTAAACCCACAATAAATCTAAATATTTCAAGTTCTGTTTCAACCCAATCATAAAGATCTTTGAAATTAAATCATTGAAAAAAATCAAAAAAAATTTAAAAGTGTTATTTAAAGGCATTGAAATTTAGATGTCAGGGTTGGGGACAGCTACTTCCCAATAGAAAGTACCCTATAAATGATGATTTTGTATATATTTAGCTTATTACTATCTCATGTAATGCATTGGGTTTATTTAGACCATAACATTTTCTAATTAAATATCTATGCCTAAATACCTAATTGTTTTGTAAATAGTTTTTATTGTTGAGGGACTGCATATTACACGAATTCGGTAGAATGGCCCATATATGTAAAAGTGTTGTGTCCAGTGATGGCAGGAAAAAGTAAGACTTGTTGTTTGGTTCCCATAGAGACCGATGGCAGAGAAGGTGCACAGAGATCGTTGCCATAGATGCTCTGAGGTTCCGGAACTTCCTGGAACAGTTCCACCCCGACAGATTGACCCGAGAGCTCAATAAGGTGGGTGCAGAGGTGTTGGTCAAACAGGAAACAGAACCACCAAAGGTGTGTTTTCACTAAGGCTCTCTTGGCCTAAAGAGGACACAGTCTGCATAAACTGTTAATAAGGCAATGAATACTGTTGAGAGAGCCAACAGGAACAAGGATGGTTGTCCAACTAAACCCACCCACAACCTGACAAATGCATCAGTCACCTTGACTCTCTTCGGTTTGAATTGGCACTGCTACCCAAGACTCAAGACTCCTCACATTTGGTCTAGGATGTTTCAGACGCACACACACAACAAACACACAATGCAAATGCTTTCCAAACACACACACAGCGACTGAATTCAAATGTAGTGCCTTGAGACAATTTTATTGTTTTGGCGCTATATAAATAAAATAGAATTGAGCTGAATTGAATTGGTCTCCAGGCATATTTGGGGCAATATGTGTTGCTCTGCATGGCCGGCGTTCTCACAGTTAGACCGACGAGAATGGTGCAGTATAGCAAAACATTGAATTCATCCTATTCCCCTTACAGTCTAATACCAAAACATGTCTCATTGCATTGGAGACGTCGGCGATTTGTTTTTAAGGAAAGCCCAAGACAGTAGATTCGCAAGGGTTTCTTTGGAAACAGCCCCTTTGATATAGTAAAGTTTTAACGAGCCGCTTGTATTTCTCTCACTTCAACACTGAGTGGTACTGAGTCGATGATGTAAGCAATTAGCAATGAGAACAGAAATAATACTTTGCTCTCGTTTACCTCATTTCCTCCCTGCCTCTCTCTCCTTCGGCCAGCCTTTACTCTCTCTGGCTATATCATCTGTAGCTGGTTTGTAGACACCAGCACAAACTCCTGTATTATTAATGTGTGTGTGTGTGTGTTTGTGTAGTTGTGTGTGTGTGTGTGTGTGTGTGTGTGTGTGTGTGTGTGTGTGTGTGTGTGTGTGTGTGTGTGTGTGTGTGTGTGTGTGTGTGTGTGTGTGTGTGTGTGCAGGTGTGTGTGTGTGTTTGTGTAGTTGTGTGTGTGTGTGTGTGTGT
>NC_137922.1:44045838-44048338 GCF_963457725.1 Sprattus sprattus | reverse complement strand
CTCTTCCTCTTTCTCTATCGCTGTCTTCCTCTCTGTCTCTCTCTCTAGCCATGTCTCTCTCACTCTCTCTCTCACACACAGAAAATCAAGACGTCGGTGCTTGTCAAGCCTTTGCTGTCAGAAAGGCATTTGAAAGAGAGAAAGAAAGAAAGGGAGGGAGGGAGGGGGTAAAAGGGAAATGAAAAGATGACAGTTTTGACAGCGTTGTGAGAAATGCCAGGCCGTGCAAATCAATCCTGTCTATTGTGGGGTGGAGTGGGGCGTTGGGGGGGGGGAGCAGAGGGGTTGTTGGGGGTGGGGGCAGAGGGCGGGGCTGTTTAGCGTACTGCCACCACTGCCCTTTCAGCAGCCTGCAATCCCTGCCAGACCCTGGGGGTGGGAGAGAGTTGTGTGTGTGTGTGTGTGTGTGTGTGTGTGTGTGTGTGTGTGTGTGTGTGTGTGCGTGTGTGTCAGAACTGGTGGGGTCCCATGTGTGTGCGAATGGCATGTGTCATATGTGTTTTATCAGGGCTGTGTGTGTGTGTGTGTGTGTGTGTCTATTTGTACATGTATAGAAGCCAGTATGTGTGAGTTGGGGTCCTCTGTGTGTGGTTGTGTGCGTGTACATATTGTGTATATTTGCGTAGGTCTGTGTGTGTGTATATGCACGTATAATAGAGACCAGGGTATGTGTGTGTGTTGTCTATGTTTAGGTCGAGGTATCGTCTAGGTATATGCATCTCTGTAGGAATGTGTGTGTAGAGAGGTGAGGTGGGGAGGGGGGGGTTAAAGTGTGTGTGTGTGTGTGAGTAGAGAGGTGAGGTGTGTGTGTGTGTGTGTGTGTGTGTGTGTGTGTGTGTGTGTGTTTGTGTGTGTGTGTGTGTGCACTCCATTTCAGTGAAAATGAAGGCCCTGTCCCTCCACCCACCACTTCTGTCACTCACTTAAGCACATCCCCTTAACACTGACCTCAGATGGTCATAGTCTTTCATTCCAGGTACTGGCTCCTGTTTATCCTCATTGTTATTTATTGTGTTGTGTTGAGTTGCGTTGTAATGTATTGTATATAACATATTATTATATTTACCACGTCACCAGTCACCAATTCAAATACACTTAAAATACACATTTAGGTATATTTCTTTTTCCTGAAAAAGGTTTTACATTTGCTTTTTTGTAAGTATGGTTCTCTGGATGATCAGTCAAACTGGATAAAAGAGTAGGCTGTTTCTTGCGTTGGCTTGTCTTACTCACTGTTTGTTTGTCTGCGTGCTCGTTCACAGGCCTACTGCGGCTTTGCACGGCCCGGCGTGCCAAGCCAGAACCTGTCAGCGGTTGCCACGGGAAACTGGGGTTGCGGAGTGTTTGGAGGAGATGCGCGTCTTAAAGGTAACCCTTGACCCTTCTGGCAATTCCTTAATCACACTAATGTGACCCTTCACCCCCCTGCTCTTCATGTAATTTCAGTGGTGCCTTTACAGTGTCAAGATATGGCACTATATTAGCCTCCGTCATGTATAGGGGACCGCTAGTTAGCTAAGAGGCTAATATGAGTGCATATCAGTCAGATAGTAGTATGACCTTTCGCAGTAGGGTGTGTGTGTTTTTGTCTTGCTACATCCTGGGTGTGTGTGTGTGTCTCACTACATCCTGTGTGTGTGTGTGTGTGTGTGTGTGTCTGTGTGTCTGTGTGTCTGTGTGTGTGTGTGTGTGTTTATGTGTGTGTGTGTGTCTCTGTGTGTGTTTGTGTGTAAAAGGAGTTTTTCTATATACCTGTTGTGTTGGCTTCTATCTGGTCAGTGCTCTGTTCCAGTCCTGCACATAAGGATTGGTACTGGAGGGTAATAATGTCCTACCCATCCGCCCCCATCTCTGTGTTTCTACACTCCTGTGATAAAAGCTCTTAAGGTTTTTATTGCATCACTGGAATGTCTTATATGATTAGGGCAAGTAGGAAAAGGGGTCGATCCGTACCAGTAAATATAGATTAATCATAAATGGAACCTCACTCAACAACCCCCCCCCCCCCCACACACACATACACACACACATACACACAGGCACGCCCTCTCTCTCTCTTACACTTTCCTTCTCTCTCTGTTTATCTCACTCTTTCTCTTTCTCTCTCTCCGTCCCACCCTCTCTCCTCCATCCCTCTCTCTCTCTCCATCTCTTTCTCCATCTCCTCTCTCTCCTTTTCTGTCCCTTCCTCTATCTTCACAATCCGGTCTCCCTCCTTCTTTCTCTCTCTCTCTCTCTCTCTCTCTCTCGCTCGCTCTCTCTCTCTCTTTCTCTCTCTCTTTCTCTCTCTCTCTCTCTCTCTGTTTCTCTCTCGTTCTTCGTTTTTTTCTCCCTCACACTCCCCCCGCTCATTCCCACTAACCAGACCCGCTCTCATTTACTTAAGCCTTATCATTTGGCTCTCCTTCTATTGATCAGCTGACAACTTAAATATTCTCCATTAATAGTGGAATTGATTGCGGAGGCCCCAGTGCATCTATCCATTACTGACTGCCTGTCA
>NC_137922.1:44035838-44040838 GCF_963457725.1 Sprattus sprattus | reverse complement strand
GCCTGGTGGCCAGTAAAAGGGGCGTAATGAATAGCAGAGATATATAAACAAACAAACATGGAGGCTGTCATAAAACCAGACATTTAGTTTGGCCAGCCTCCCTTAGTACGCGCATACTGTAATAAAGTCCTTTTGTGTTAGTTTGGGGAAGTGTAGATCCTCAGGTACCTTTGAAAGGGCGGTGTTAATGATTGGAATAATGTAACGGTTGGAATTGGTTAGTGTAGATGTGTGGATGAATATTTGTTTCCTGGTAAAGGTGTCCTAAAAGAGATTTAGTTTATACACAGAGCCTGAAAGGTGTGGTGTGTTTTTTATTTTGTTCTCTAGTAGGCACATACCAGTGCAATAAGCTTTAAATATAATTTTTATTTTTTTAATTTCCTCTTTTTTTTAATGAAAGGAAATCTATTTTTGACGATTGTGGATGGGGATTGAGGGGAAGTTTGGGGAGTGTAACTGTGGCTGTGATTGGTTTCTGCTTATTAAAGATGAAGCTGAAGCGTTTGCTACTGTAAGTGTGATTTTAATAATAAAAATTAACTTAATACACATAAAGATTGTCACTGTGTTTATAGGTGAAAAAATAAATAATGTCAACAGAGTGCATATTACTGGCCTGCCCCTTCTCTTTCTCTTTTTTTCTTTCTTTCTTTCTTTCTTTCTCTCTCTCTTTTTTTGTCTCTCACACACACACACACACACACACACACACACAAACTCTCCATCTCCCTCTCCCTCCATCATTAGCAGTAAGTTCTCTGTTGTGGCCCTACTGTCCCTCCTGTTCTAATAAGGTCATATTGCTGGTGTCAGGGGTACATGGAGCCTCATTATGGGGGTAAGAACACCAGACCATGGCTCCACTTCTGCCAGCAGTGTTACTGTGGGACACACACACACTCAGACACACACACACACACACACTCAGGCACACATACACGCACACACACACACACACACACACACACACACTCATGCACACATACACAAACTCTTACATGTTCATACAACTTAACACACTCATACATATTTGCATAAACCCACACAAACATTCCCCTCGGCACACACACACACACAAACATGGTCTGTTTGAGGCCTCTACTGTACCACAGAGGACCTTTCCCTTATGTCCTGTTTTTCCACTTTGCTTGAGATTCCATTGACGACTATGAAGAGCTATTTGTGTCATCAATAGTTCCAGAGGCAGTAGAATCAGTGATGGTATTCACATGGAAATATCTCACACCCTAGTGTGTAGCCATATCTCCCTTCAAAGCGTCCCATGTCTGCTTCCCTCTGTGGATGAGAGTGATGGCAGGATGTGTTTTTGTCAGTGTGTTTCCCTGTTTGTGTGTGAACATAGGACAGTGTGCAACACTTGCGCACGGCTCTTCAGCCGCAATATGTCAGCTCCCTTTGGAGAGTGCAGAGGAAGAGGTGTCCTAGTGAGATTTGGAACAGCTGGTGACTGTGGCTGTCTTTGGAACAGCTGGAGAAAGAAAGTCCCCGGTCTTACCTTTTCAATGGTGCGTTTCCTAAAAGTGCCATCATGCAATGACCATGGTAACTGAGAGAGAGAGAGTGCTTAAAATGATAGTGTCTCTATTATTTAACGATGGTAGTTTCTCAACTGAGAACTGCTTTTCAGGAAACGCACCAGTTTGTTTGAAACGAGGCGGTGTGTGCCGGAGTCGTGCTAAGCTCTTCAGCAGCGGCGCGTTAAATCCTCTTCCAGGTGGCGAGTGGGGATGAAAGCGTGGCGTCCGTGCCTGGGCCCGTATCGATCGCCGCGGTGGAGACCCCGACCCGTAGCTCCACGGGCTCTTTGTTGCTCGCTGACATCAAACGCCCGCACCGCTCCCCCGTTCACCAGCTCCCCCTAAACCACCTCTTGGAGCGGCGAATGGCAGTGATACCCTTCTACCAACCCCCCCATCCCCCAACACACACACACACACAAACATACGCTTAGTTGCCAGTGGGAGGGAGGTACCCCTCAGATTATGGCCGGGTTCTGCCAAACCCCCTGCCAATTGGGTGTAACCTTTGCATGGCCATCTGCCACAGGAAGAAGGTGTTAAAATCCACACACACATACTCATACACACACACACACACACAGGATAACGTACTCTCTAATGTACACATGGGCACACACACACGCAGGCACATGCTCATAAACAAATAGGCACCCGTACACACACACACACCACACACACACACTGACATACACACACACACACACACACACACACTGACATACACGCTCTTCTGTGTACCAGTGGGGCTCTCTGCAGCAGCTGATGTTTGAATAGGATTGTGGGTTTGATTGCATGGCTTCAGGCCCTCCAGGTGCACTGGTGATGCCTCATAAGGTTCAGTGCTATTGTTGGTTTGCCAAACAGCTCAAAAGAACAGTTTGTGTCCAAAACAAACATCTGTTTGATATTTGGGTTGCTAAGAGTATCTCATCAGGCTGGTTCATTCTGCCAGGTTCAGTCTTTATCTCTGGATATACTTATCTGAAGCTTCCCTCCATCTCTATCACCTTGCGGGAAGACATCCACAGCGTAAAGCATTACATTGAACTGTTTTGTAGACTCTTCTCCCGGTGTACAAATCGAATTTAATGGTTTTTCCTAGACACAGGCAGAGGAATCAAGTGTGTGTGTCGAAAGTTGGGGAGAACTCATCTTTTTGGGAATCAGAAGGCTGCCTTGTCTTTTCCCACTGTACACAAAAACAGTGGCACCAGCATCCCCACTTGCGGTTAAACTACCTAAAGGAAGTTTGTGATAGAGCAGATTGGAAGTCCAGATGGGTTCATCTTTTGGTGAATAAAAAAAAGGACCTTGTCTATCTTCACATTAGAAAAAAAAATAACAATGGCCTTTTGGATGGCGCCAGCACCACCCACTCCTCTTGGGCGCCTGTGTCTGTTTCCCGGTACCATGCTGACTGGAGAGCTCCGATGGCCCCTGCAGTGGTCTGTGCGCACACCGGCGCTTCACAGCGTTGCTTAAAAGGTCAGGCTCTGCTATCTGCGTATACATAATGAATGCAGCGGTCCGCTGGAATCCACACAGGTCTGATTTGCATGGCCTTCGCAAGAGGAGGCCAAGCCAAGGTATAGGATCGTGTGTGTGTGTGTGTGTGTGTGTGTGTGTGTGTGTGTGTGTGTGTGAGTGTGAGTGTGAGTGTGAGTGTGAGTGTGAGTGTGTGTGTGTGTGTGTGTGTGTGTGTGTGTGTGTGTGTGTGTGTGTGTGTGTGTGTGTGTGTGTGTGAGTATGTGTGTGTGTGAGTGAGTGTTTGCGTGGGTTGGTGTCGGTGTGTGAGAGTGTGTGAGGAGGAGTGTTTTTTGGAAGGAGATTAGAGCCGACGCGTTCCCTCAAATGTTAATGTTTTAATCTCATTAGGGGGAGTCATTGGCATGCTTTCGTTTTCTGGCATATCACACGTGGAGCGCTTTGACCGTTAAATTACTTATTCAGCACCAGCCTCTTTAACATTTATTGGAGTAATTTATTAAGCAGCCACTTTTATCAAAAGTGCAGGGGAATGTGTCATTTTACCAGGATGTGCACTTACCTGAGTTTCAATCCCGTTGCATTGGCGACCTCTGAATCATCTAGCCACTTATGCAGAGCAATTTCTCATTCTTTTGAACATTTAGCAAGCGCTTTTGTACATTCTTGCGAGAGAGTTTGTACAATAATCTGCAGTTTCAGTTGTGCCCCCCCCCCCCCCCCAGAAAAAGACATACATTTCATTTAAGTATCTATTTGTTGTGTATGTCATGACATACAAATGGGTTTAACCACGTTATCAATTTGTGTCAACCACATGCTTCATCAGTCATTCGAACCTTGTTTGTTTACATGTGATTGATGAGGATTGATTCAATTTGTTCAAAGGCATACATTAGTGTGAAACCTCATAGGCCACCAAGCCAACGTGGGTGTGTGCCAGGCCAGCACGAGGGAAAATCCAGTAACAGTATGACACTATCAGACAACAATGTGTTCAGTCATATTTTCACTACTGGGCTTCACAGAACACAAAATCTTACCTTCCTCAAAATCATCCACGGGGATCAGGGAGGGTGGGGGGGGGGGGTGAAATGAAGGTAAAATGTCGGTGATCATCATGATAGCATTACTTGGTTTTCAAAGAATGTATTCAAGATTGTCTCATTGTTTCAGGTTGAATTGGTTGTTACTGTCCTGTCTCTCATGTGATGTTCTGCATCCTGCTATGATTTTCACCAGCAATCATCTATTGCCTTCTTGAACTGAAATTGTAGTGACATGAATAGCATGCAACTTGCTAGACAATCATATTCAGTTATTGGAGACATGCAATTATCTAGCTATGGTGATGAATTACTAGAAGTAGAAGACACAGAGTAAAAAGTAAAAGTAGGAGAATTTGGAATACGCTTTCAGGATATTATTTTATTTTGACAACCTGACTAAGTATTTTGACTCTCAAATGCCAAAAATGACTTGCATTTTAGTGGCACTGAAATATTTATAGACGTAATTATTTACTTTTAAGACATATTTATGAGCGAGTAAGGGGTTTTTGCAGGTACTTACTGGTTTGAAAACCTTAAGGATGATTCGAGAAGTGCACCAAAGCGATTGAGAGAGACTGTAAAATCATTTGAAGTCAATATATTACCAAGCCGACTAAGCGCCAATGCCCCTGTAAACCCCAGCTCCACAGGCCCGTCGCACTAAATGCAAACACACATCAAAGAGACTGTTTAAGTAAACAGGTGCTAAAACTCCCTTCCTTTCCTCTTAATTAATTCCTGCCGCACTACCAACATCAGCAACGGGGTTTATTAGGGCTCCGCGTTAGGCACGGCTCTCAGTGCGAGCGGTTCCTGTGGTTTGCCCGCGGGGATTTAAGGTGAGAGCGGAGACTGTTTGCTCCGTCACGACGAGCGCTACCAGGTCAGTTAATCCTGTTGATCGCGCACAGCGGCAGGG
>NC_137922.1:44023338-44030838 GCF_963457725.1 Sprattus sprattus | reverse complement strand
TACATCTCTTTTAATCAAAACCCGTAAATGATGGGCGAAGACACAGAAAATCACTTCCAGCATCAGTCCGCCAATCTAGGGATTTTTATATGTCTTGTAATTGAGATAAGTGATGTGAGGGTATATAGTATGGAGATTCGCGCTGTATCTCTGTGAGCTGACGTTACATCTTATTTCCATTTGATGACGTGCCTTAAATCCTGCATTAAAACTGTCCATCGGCCGGTTGATGTTTTACATAAAAGAGGCTCTCTGTTTTAGTTCAGACTTAAATCCTAAAATAAGAGTGCCATTGGAAAGTATGTTATAATTGCCTAACATGTATAAATCAATGTACTTGATTAACTCTACTAGGTAGGTCATTCTTTTCATTTATTTTCATTTAGTAGCATGGATGGATGGTGAAGTTGGCCCACACATATCTGGGATGTAATGTACAATTACAGTTCTACAATAGCTTTTACGAGTTATTAACAACCTCAATTCAACCTACACCAGCACATTATTAACCCCCAGTCATTTTTTTCACAAGAAAAGACCATGATAAACTCATTATGTCATCGAAAACAACGGATAGCAGCTGATATGCAAAATAACATTTTGTACACGTAATGGTGCCTTTTCAACTAAAAGATTGGGTGATACCTCAGCCACAGCTCAATTACCCGAGGCGTCATAAAAACCTGGATGCAGTCCCTGTGGACACATAACTATGAAGTATTTGGAGCCATAAAGAACGGAACCTCTCCACCCACAACTAGGTCGCGTTGAAAAACCTATCCAACGCCCCTCCGGGAAGCCGCGGGTAACCAATCAAGTGCGGACGCATCTCTTCAACGCGATTCCGTCACGCCTGCTTGAAGTTCCCTATATTATTTCCCTCTACATTATATTTGTGAGGTGAGTGAAAAAAAGTTCCTCATTCCCCCTGATGGAACAGGGCTTGAAAAATGCGAGCTCTTTATATGGCCTTCCCCGATACTGTTTTACGGTGGGATGTTCCCGCGGTCGAGAGGTTAATCTTATTACGGCACACTCCCGTGGGAGGCATGCTGTGTTAAGCACGGGCTTTTTATCAGGGATCTCGGTAAATCCCTGCGCCCCCCTCCTCTCAATCTCCTGTGTTTGTTTTTACCGGTAGGGGGAGCATCGCTACCTTCTGCATGATCTGATGACTGTGAATTGCACACAAATGTGTTTTTTGGTGGGGTGTGGTGAGTGTCCTTTAGTCATTGAGGAGGGCAAATCTGGGGAAAAGGGCGTTGGCTACTCATGGTGTCCCACCCAATATTTGAAACAGTAGTTGTTTGTCCCAACCAACATTTTCCACGACTTTGCTGTCAAAATATAAAAAATATTTAACCCACTGACTAGCATTTAGCTTGAATTAATTTACAACTGCATAAAATGGCTGTTTGTTCAGTCAGTGTTTTAGCTTCCTCTTCTTTCTGTCTCAGACGCGGCGCCCCATTCAGTGCCTGTAGTTGATAGCTCCAGATGTCGCATGTGCCGGGAGTCAAGTGTGAGGCTGGTTGGGTCGTTGGTGATGAAGGTGTCAGTGACCTCAGGAAAAGTAGCCCAAATTCCACACTGTCTTTTCTACCAATTCAAGACATTGCTGTTGTTACGTCACAACCTGTTTATGTATGGAGGAGAGGATGTGTGTTGGTCTGTGTTGAGGTCCCATGCTGTTGACAGATTTGATGGCCTGGGATTTCTCTGAATGTTTTTTCAGACCCAACCCTAACCCCACAGCTCTGAGAGATTCAGCTGATGGAAGTGAACAGCCACATCAGTGTCCACTGTCCTTATTTTCTCTTTCAAATGCCCCTGCATAGCAGCATGAAACAAACTCAGCATCGTCCGTGTGTCAGCGTTGTCTCCCCGACACTAAGAAGAGGCAGTTACATCAGTTGTCCTGTTGCTGAGCACAATGTTGGCCTTTGTGGTCAGGAGATGATCCTCTTTCACAAGTTGCTTACTGAGGAACGGAAACAACTAATTCTCGGAATGAGACTCTTTCAGAAACGTCTGCCAATCAGTCCCCTTTGGCTGAGGAATATTTGAGAGACCCTTTGCTGAGACCCTTGTTCTTCGCCCAGCAGTTTCTCTGTGCTTGACACGAGTCTGTGACGTTTGATGAGTCTGTGACGTTTGCTTAATGATAGGGATTTGATGGGTGCGTTTGCTTATGCCTTAATGAGCCATATTTGTTTGGGGGGCAGTGTGCCATTAATTTGCATCTACAGCATACACTGATTATAGGTTTGTATAATGTATGTAGGGCTGTACATGGCCTTAAACAGGGTGATACGATCTGATCTTTTAGTGATTTGTGCAATACATTCTTCTTTATTGCCATTTCCTTATTGAACTATAACATAAAACATAACCTATAACATTTTGAACTCTAGAATTTATGACATTAAGTCGCTAGGTATAAAGGTCCTTTAATTTGATCAGTCCATGATGTAATGATTTGAGGGGTGGCTGTCGGGACATGAAGTGAGTCATATCTCTTCAACAGTCTTGTCTTTTTTTTTTGTCCTTGACACCTACTACGCGATGGAACCTAGGGTCGTAGGTCGATTCCTCTGTTGTCCAATGGGTGAGTTGATCACATGCAACCATGGTTCCTGGAACATTTACTTTACATTCAGTCATTTAACAGACACATTTATCCAAATCAACGTGGAATATTGTACAGTTATCCATTTCAATATGTATGCTCCCTAAAGTAGCACACTCTTGACACTGGTGTTGCCAGCACCTTTTCTCAACAGGTTGAACAACAGGAACTATCTTCCTGTTGCCTCAACTGCATGTTTATCCTATGAGAGCATGACCATCGCTCTCTTTTAAAGACACCAGGATCCGGACAGCCCAGATTTATCCTCTCTAGCTTCCCCCCAGTCCCTCAGCGCACAGCAGGTATGATATATGTGACCAGTGGTCCTGTCTGCCCGCGGCGTCTGGTGCCGTTTTAAGAGCTCGGTTAGTCACGGAACACAGCTGGGCCGAAAGAGGGCTGATAGACGCAGCCCGAGCAAGACATCACTCACGCCTCTTCGCGTGACTTCATATTGTTTGTTTGCCTCTCGGTTCAACACACGCAGGGCGGTGAGGGGTGGGGCAGGCATTTTGGGCTGTCTGGGGTGATATATAGACTGCTTCTACTAGGGCTGAAGAGGAGGCAGAAAGTAAGGGGTTAGTAAGGGGGGTGATGGGCGATTTGTTTCCCTTCAATGATTGATCCCAAGCGCATGGCAATTGCTTCACCCTCAGTGAACGTTTACAGAAGGTGGGTAGTTGCCTGCAACAGTGGACCTTTTCCAGCTCTGGGGCGGAGGGTGGATGGAGGTGGCCACCTTGGTCAAATGTTGCAGGGCAGAGCTCCCGTTTGGGATGGTTCAGAAGATGCTATTGTTATGGCAACACAGAGAAACGGTCTGTTAAGTAGCTGGAGTTTGGTACTGTAAACCAAAGATAACAGAGAGACGCTCCATTTTCTAGAATCTGTAATCATAAAAAGTGACAAACAATATCAAGGCCCATGTCTGATTACATTTTGGAAGGGGAGGCCACTGTGTTTGACACTGTGCTCAACCTCTCTTGAACCCTCTTTAGCAAAAGAGCTCTGTAGGTTTTTCTTGCTATTTTTGTGAAGCATGTTAGTTATCAGACTGTAAATTAGGAAGCGGCATGTCTTGGAATGGAGCTCCACAATGAAGGAAGTAAATTGTCTGTACTGTTTAAGATGTCTGTCGTGTGTTTGATATTGTCCTGTGTTCTCCAAAAGATGTAATCATTATGTCTACCTTTCAGAAAACATTATGTTGCTTCATAAGAGTTCTGTTACTTCCTTTAAAATAGATTATCATTGGTTCCTTAACAGCAAGAAGCTTTTTTTTAAGAGTAAAAGCTTTAACCTTTTTTTAACCCCAATCTGTGGTAGTAGATCACACCCTTGTGTTATCCTAAGTGCTAGGCGTGTCTCGTTCAGAGGGGAGGGTACGGAGTGCCGCTCGGTCAGCATGGGGACGGAGATGGAGCACCTGCTTGTCTGGTTCCCGAGGGCCCTCACCGATGGCTAATCATCAGCGCTAATCACGGATAAGCACTGCAGGGACAGCACGATGTGTGTGTGTGTGTGTGTGTGTGTGTGTGTGTGTGTGTGTGTGTGTGTGTGTGTGTGTGTGTGTGTGTGTGTGTGTTTGTGTGTGTGGATCAGGGAAAAGGGGGTTGGTCAGAGTGAGGGATGGTCTCCCTCCTTTACTCTGTATTTCTCTCTCTGTCTTTTCCTCTGGTTTTATTCTTCCTCTCTTTCTCTATCTTTCCTCTCTGGCTCTTTCGTCTCTCTCACTTCTCTTTCCGTCTCTATATTCCCTCTCTCCTTTCTTTATTTCTGACTCCCTGACATCCCTGCCTTGTTGTAGGCCCTCCCTCGCATTCGCCTTTAATCTATCTCTGTCTCTCTCCTTCATCTCTCTCTCTCTCTATTTCTCTCTCCATTATCTCTCCATCCGTCTCTCGATCTCTCTCTTTGGTCATCTTGGTTATTGCTGACTGGCTGATTCTTGTGGTCTAGTGGCATGAATCAGTCCCGTTTAAGGGAGATTTACGTCCGTCCGCCCCCCCCAACAAACACACACACACACACACACACACACACACACAGTAAGCACCCCCCCCCCCCCCCCGCACACACACACGCACTTTATCTGAGCCCACTCTGTGAACTCATCCGCAGATTGGTTATTGATCAGACGAATCACAAAAAATGAATCAACCGGGCACCAGTCTTCCATACGTGGGTGTGTGTGTAAGTGTGTGTCACCACATATGTGTATGTGTGTGTGTGTGTGTGTGGGGGGGGGGGGGGGGGGGGGGGGAGGGGTTGTGTGTGTGGAATGGTAGACCTTTCACAGTTAGTGGCCTGGTCAGGATGGGACATCAGCAGGTAAGAGGGGGAGAAAAAGGACAGGACGCAATTACAGTCATCTCAGATTGATTTATGAGACGGCGTGGCTCCGGCATGGACAGTTTCATGGAAAAG
This sequence comes from Sprattus sprattus, assembly GCF_963457725.1. Lineage (NCBI taxonomy): Eukaryota > Metazoa > Chordata > Actinopteri > Clupeiformes > Clupeidae > Sprattus > Sprattus sprattus. Next base: position 44,025,782 of record NC_137922.1, on the reverse strand, counting down.
GAAAACAGGCTTTGGCCTCGAAGGCACAGGCCTGGTCATCAGTAAATGCTCCCATCCATTGGATTTGAGATTTGTAAATGAAGTCAGTTTAATCATACATATCAATGTTATGTATTAGGACAACCGTAGCAGTAGATAGGTAACTTTTTTTATGCTCGAATTGAAGATGATAAAATTCAAACACAGATATTTATAACATATGGATTCACTAGTAGCCAAATTTGTTTGTTTGTTTCTCAAATCCAGGAGTTAAGTGATCAATTACAGATTAAGTCCTGAACTCTCATTTGCCCAACATAGTTTTCATAAATCAAATTTACGGGAGAAATTTCATCTAATACGTCTTTCTCAATCCTCAGTCTTTGAATAGACAGAAATTTCCTACACAAGATTACAGTGAAATACGCCACGAATACAACAATCCCCAGAATAATGAAGACTGTACACTCTGGCACAGAGACACACGTCCCTCCCGAAGGAGTTTTTCTCAGTGGCAGCGAGAGACTATTTATTACGCGATTTAATGCCCCATTTCATTGCCCTGGCTCCCTGGAGCATCAGCAGCGGTAGCAGCAGCAGCGGTGGCGGCAGCAGAGAGTGACCTCATATCTAACACTGGCTGACCGCCGCACTGGTCGTCCACTGGCTGTGATGTCATTCCCCTTCATCATCACTCATCGCTCTCCTGGCTCTGTTTCTCCGGAGCCTGTTATCATTTAACACCGGCGGGCATGACCAACAGATCACCTATGTTTCACACCAAGTTTACACTCATAGAAAAGAAAAAAAGAAAGAAAGAAAGAAAGAAGAAAAGAAAGGAAGAAAGAAAAAGAGACTATTACACATACAATACGATAGACAGGAGCATCCCATAAACCTTCCAGTAATGGCCAGTCTCTTCAACCATGACAGCCAATCTCTTACAATAGCCATGTGTCCAAGCAGGGAATGATTGCTGGTCATTGTAGTGCTGTGTAGCATTATAGCCTGGCACTCTAGTCTTGTGTAGCATTATAGCCTGTCCCTGTAGTCTTGTGTAGCATTATAGCCTGTCACTGTAGTCTTGTATAGCATTATAGCCTGTCACTGTAGTCTTGTATAGCATTATACCCTGTTCTTTCTTGCCATTGCCCTGTGAGACAGGAGAGGTTGGATCACTGTAAATGATAATGGGTAGATGGATAGATAGACAGACAGATAGATAGACAGATAGAGAGATAAACAGACAGACAGACAGACAGACAGACAGACAGGCAGACAGACAGACAGACAGACAGACAGACAGACAGACAGACAGACAGACAGACAGACAGACAGACAGACAGACAGACAGACAGACAGACAGACGGAGAGACAGACAGACAGACAGACAGACAGATAAAAAGACAAATAGATAGATAGAAAGATGGATAGATAGATAGATCATTGAAACAATGTTATGCCAAAGAGGAACTGAAATCATTGCCCAGTGGTTTCCTCCATTTAAGAGGAGCAAGGCAGGTATTTCTGCCTCCTCTCGTACACTCTAAAGTGCACTCCAATTACCTCACAGACTTTGGATGTCTTGGGATGGAGCCGGGCAGAAAAGGAACAGGCCATCATTTCTTCCTAGATGACTTAGAACGGAGGAAGAGGCACTTAGGAAATGTACCTTTTTTTTGGTATGCAGAGTTCTGGGAAACAGTTAACTAATAGGGATCCATTGCCAGGCCAATTAGGCCCCAGAGGCTGTGTAAAAATGTTGCCAGACCACCCCTTACCCTGGAAGCTCCTTCCCTCATAAATGCCATTGGGATTATTATGGAGCCCCTCCGAAGACGTAATACAGACAGGCTTGTTCTGCTTTAATTTAGCCATTTTAAGACTGGCAGGCAGAAACACGCCTGTGTTTTTTTTTTTTTTTTTTTTAAATGTCAACGTCTAAATTCTTTAGGCACAGCAGAGTGAATGTATAGTAGTGTAAACTTAATTAATTCTATATCCACATTTAAGACGCAATTGCCACTGTGACACACTAACTATAACGTGATATATTTCTCATCATGTTAATCTGTTAATTACCGAACTGCTTACACCAATTATTGTGAGTATGTGCGTAGTGTCATCAATTAGAGTGACGCGAGGGTAATGCAGTAATGGGCCATTAAACAGACTCTGTCTAGTCTTCAGGGTTTCCTCATACGTAAGCATTCAGTTGCATGTGGCGCTGATTAGGCATAAAACCACACGTTGAGTTCTGTACACTTACGCTTATCTAGCACATTATTAAGTATAATAAAGGAGGAACTGTAAATGCAGCACTCTGCAAACCTCCCAGACAAGGCCTCTTTTTCAGCTTGTGCAATTTGAGTGCTTTCACCTGGGATAAGAAACAAAATGGTGAAGGAATTACATTTTCATTCGTATATATTTGGTTTCTTAGCTGTTAACCAATAGCTCAGGTG
>NC_137922.1:44000838-44018338 GCF_963457725.1 Sprattus sprattus | reverse complement strand
CAAACCGGAACTGTAAGACAGAGACTGCTCCCTCTGGCCACACTTTAAATTAAACTTTTTTCAGTGTTTGAGCTGTCTTCTTGTGAGGGAACATGTGTGTTGCATGAATCCCATGTGAATGATGCACAACATATTAGGCTGTAAAGTAATGAACAATGAGTAATGAATAAGCTACAAGGGGAAACTTTGATGCCATAAGGAAGAGCCCCAAACGTTTCTGGCGTACCTCATCATAGTTTGTAACAGGATTCTGCAGAAGGAGACATAAACGATAATGATAGATAAGCAATTGAAATGTTTGTGTTACTTCCTGAATGTTATCCTGATAGGAATAACCTTATTAGCAGGTCGTGGTTCTTCTCACCTTTCTGATACACGTGAGTCAAAACACAACGACGGGCCAAAAGTCTGAGTTCATCAGGTCAGGACAGGTCATAAAGCCTGCACTCACGAATCAGGAAATAACAATGTATGAACCAGTAAGACAAAAACAGAAAAATCCAAAATCCAAAAAGTCCAAAATCTCAAAGTGTCCAAGATCCTAGTTAATGCCAAAAATACAGAATCCCAGAACTGAGTTAAGAACAAGACAAGAAACAACATGCACAGACCGTGGTTTGATGGCAGGATAATTCCACAAGAACTGAATCCCTGAGCACGGTTTAAATACAATTATTCAATAGGCGGGTTTCCATTATTGGGCCAAACACAGTGGCCAGTGCGTGCCAAGGCCAGTTGCATCCCCATTGTTACCCCAATGTCTTCTTTGAACTTCACCGAGGCTTGTGGCCGGCCAGGGACTTTTGGCTTGGCTAACTGGTGCTAGGAGGCATGTTAAGGTAATAGGTTAGCGGGGTCAAGGAAGGGAAATTTAGTGCCAAAAGAAGTGAACTTGTCAATATCAAATAACCTACATGCTACCAAATAACCTTAACAGATAATAAAACAAATGGAGAATTGTTGGAGCTGGTTAGCACGTGAAAATCTGGTCTCTGCTTCATATTTGGGCTAATAAAAATATGCAATGGTAGCTTGATTGAGTAGGGGGGAATGAACAACCAACACGATTGTAATACTTTTGATAAGTGTTCTGAAATGTCAAGTCACCCAACTACCGGGGTATGCATCATCTACCTCCCAAGTCTGTTCCAATTGAACTTGCCCTTGCCGTGAAGAAGCCGACGCAAACTGTGACACCATAAGCCAATCGTTAGCCTTCGATTCAGTTTTCAATTTCCTGAAAAATTACACACACAGTTCACTTTCTTAAACACTTGTGTGCCCTTTGAAGGCACTGCCCTATAAAATGCAAGATACTGTATGTATGAGAGTCCAGAGGGTGGAAGCTGATGAGTTGCTGTGAAATTACCCAAATTGGAGGCTGGGTACAGTCTCTTTATATGTATCATTTACTCTAAAACAGGTCAATTTTCCTTTTCTATACTTCTTACATACTATAAAACAGATACTACTTTAAAATATTGTGTATGATGTCTTTCTATGTGGAATACTTTGAAATGCTTTTTGGTAAAACGTCTTTGTCAAAGTACTGTTACAACCCTCTGCACTAATAATGCCACATGTATGAAATATATTTCAGTTTGCGATTATGAACTTTAGAGGCAAACTATTGTATTGTATTTGTGACACTGGTGGTCGGCTGTAAAGTATATGGACTATGAACTGTTTTCATTTTTCTTAGTTTATTAGCTTAAACATTAGCTCATCTTTACTGTATAAAAAGGAAGAACATCTTTCAAGAGCTTCAGAACGGAACTGTCGCATTGAGTTTCACAACTCTAGAACCTTTTGGAGAAACATACACAAGGTAAATCTTTTTTCTTTTGAATAAGCTTCTGTTGGATATATATATGGTATACCTTTTGTCTTTATTTGTCACTTTGACGCCATCAAACGTAGTTGTCATTATCCTTTGACCCGGATGATTTTACATCTGAGAAATGTATCACATATTTAAATGTATGTATTTCTGTAATTTTATTCTTTCTTTATGCAATCCATACGTATAAATATTATTGTATGTCACCTCTTGCTTTGGCCAGCAACATGATCTTCAGAGCCAGCTTCCCTCTCCTCTCTGCTCTCCTCATCTGCTGTGGAGAAGCCACAGGTAGGCCTATGCATTCTCGTCAATTACAAATCATCAATCAACTGATCGTACACAGGCCTGTAGATTTAAAAAGATATATATTTGGTTTTGAAGGCACTGAGGGCTCAGAACAAGAGGTTGAGGTGCACTCTCTTGGTAAGTATTTATTCTTTGGTCCCACAATTGTCTCTGTTGCAATTCTTTTTTTATTGCATTTTCCTTGAGTGGTCTTTTCATTTAGTCCTACACATTGGTTGAGTTGAGTATATATTCAGGAGAAATAAAAAAACTGAAAAACTGAAATTTCTTAATAACTTGTTTTTTACTGTGTATCTGTTTATGTTGCTGTAAAATCTGTATCCAGATATGCTCACAGAGAACAGTATGGGGAACAGTAGGAGGACTTGCCCTCAGTACTGGACTCCTTATGGTACCCGCTGTTTCAAGTTTGTCTCCACAGCAAGAACTTGGGCCGAATCTGAGGTGTGTCCTATTTCTATCACATTAAAGATATTGTTGTTTGTCATGAACTTGTATTCACTCTTTCACTACCACAAAAATGGATTATCAATCAGAAGACTGATGTGACTTGTACATATTCAGGGGTGTTTCTGATATTTTGTCCATCCGTTCCTTATCAGTGCAATAATGTCATCAACAAAACTTCAACAGAAATTTGTTCTTGCAGCGTTACTGTGTGGGGATAAGAGGGAACCTGGCCTCGGTGCACAGCTCAGGTGAGCACCGTTTCATCAAGGATCTAATCCTTAGACAAGCTCGAGGCACTCCTCGTACTTGGATCGGAGGATATGATGCTACTCAGGTATGACAGCTGCAAGTCATTCATCATAGTCATCTTTCTTTCCTAACATGAGCATGTTGAATACTACAACGGCAACACATGACAACACAATATGTTATGATATATACCAACATATGCTCAGTTTAAAAAAGTATTCTGTGTCTCTTTCTGTCAGGAGCGTCTGTGGCTTTGGAGTGATGGGTCCAAGTTTTACTACACTAATTGGTACCCTAGTGAGCCTAATAATCGTCTTGGAAAAGAGCATTGTCTCCATTTTAATTATGGAGGTACAGTCACCACTATTCACTGATCTTGAATCCCTTACAATATCATTCCCTCATGGAACAGTATACCCTTAATATATTTTGCTAACTATGTGTGATTATTGTTGATTTTGTATCTCATTGCTATAGCACTTTTTTTTTAGCAAATTGCCAATCTACCATATTATGGTGATACAGCCTCCAACCTTTCATGCATATGAGTCTGAAGTTTGGTTAGCCTTGGAAGTTCAATCAACTAATGCAGGGGTCTCAAACTCAGGCCCGCGGGCCAATTCCGGCCTGCAGAGTGACTGAAATTTACATGAGCTAATAATTATGTTCACTGTTGTCAGATCATAGTGTAGTAGACTGTCAATTTTGCATTGCATTACTGCACCACAGTGGCAGATCGGAGGGACTTCAAAATGAACTATTGCATTAAAAGCAACCTGTTTTCTTAGGTTCACTGCTCTGGAATGATATCCCATGTGATCGTGGGTATCCATCAGTGTGTGCCATGGATCTGTGAGATTATGGAGGAGCGAACAAGAAATCCTTCAACTTCAAGCTCAAAAGCAAATACCCAATGCCCTAAACACAGACTGGGATGGTGGTAGTACAAGCATCAAATAATCATAGTAATTCAATTGTAAAAGTAAATAATTTGTAAAAGTAAATAAACTGTTTTGTATAAAGTGTACAGGTGTGGGTATTCTGTGTTTGTGTACATGTGTCTTTCATTTTCATATCACCATCATGTGCGTTTCTAGACTCTTTTCTAGAGGGGCTTCAACCCAACTGTCTTTCATCTCAGCCCCCCACAAAACTATGAAGCAAATTACTTCTTAAAACAAAACATAATTTATTCACAATAGTAGCCTTCACATTGTTATTAGACGTTTTATAGTCTTCCTAGTCTTCTTAGACAAGGACAACAATAACATTAGGACATCATGGCATGTTAAAATATATGCATGCATTTCATACATAGGGAAAATGGTTGGCTTCCTGTCAAGATGAAGATGATGAATTGTGGTCAAAATTTTCATAATGTCTCCTGCTGAATAAAAACAACTTCTAAAAAGGAACAAACCATGAAACAGCAGTCTCTTCTCAACTGAAATCGCACATGATGAAAGCTTTGCACACTCTTGGCATTCTCTCAAACAGATTTATGAGGTAGTCACCTGGACTTTGTAAATAGAGTTTAACTGAGGAAGTCACACTGAGATTCCCTGTCCCTAAAAGGGGCCAGTGTGGGTGGGAAACAGGTTTTGTGGTGAGCCAGGACTAGCCTCTCGAAGCCCTTCATGATGGTGGGGGTGAGTGCAACAGGGCAGAAGACATTAAGCCTCGCTGCAGTGGGGTGTTTTGCCACCGGCACAATGGAGGTGGTTTCATGTATATACCACCGGATGTCTGTATACATGCTATGTCCAGCGGCCAAATGCTGGCTGTGTACAACCCCTGTTGTTTCCTTTTCCCTTCTGCCACACAACCCTCCCCCTTCCCCCCTTCCCACCTTCCTATCTCCACCCGCCCGACCTCAAGCAGATGGGTCCCCCCTTATGTGCCGTGGTTCTGCTTAAGGTTTCTTCCTGCCTAACAGGGAGTTTTTTCTTGCCCCTGTTGCCATTGTGCATACACTAAGGGGGTTTAGGCTCTGGGCTCTGTTAAGCGCCTAGAGGCAATTGTATTGTTATGGCGCTTTACAAATAAAATTGAATTGAATTGAATTGAATTGAATTGAATTGAATTGAATTGAATTGAAAGCACGTGGGGACAGCTGCTTGGGCCAATGACAGGTTGAAGATGTCAGACAGGACCTCAGTCAGCTGCCCAGCACAGGCCCTGAGCATGCATCCGGGGATGCCATCAGGGCCAGCAGCCTTACATGCATTAATCCTCAGTGCAGCAGTTGTTCCTTAGGGAGCACAACCTTGATGTCCGCCTTCTGGTTGTCCCTGCCAAAGAGAGCATAATAGCTGTTAAGCTCTTCAGGGAAGGAGGAGTCGTTTGTTTGGGGGATGGTGTTGATGGTTTTGACGTCCGTTTTGGCCTGGATGCCTTGCCACATGTATCAGGGGTCGGGGTTGTTTTTGAAGTGCTCCTCAATCCTTAGTTTGTGGCAGTTTTTGGCCTTCTTGATGCCCCTCTTCAGGTCAGCCCAGGATGAACTGTAGGCCTGAGCACCACCTGATCTGAAAGCAGTGTCACGTGCCTTCAGCAGTAGGCGGACCTCTCTGTTCATCCATGGCTTCTGATTAGGGAATGTAGTGATTCATTTGAGGGTGGTGATTCTGTTGATGTTGGTGTTGATAAAGTCCAGAACAGAGGAGGCATAGGCGTCAATGTCCGTGTGGGAGTCCAGTGTGGCCTGAGTGGAAAACACACTCCAGTCTGTGTGTTCAAACCGGTTTAGGGATGTATTGGTTGTATTCTGTCTGGTATGAGTGCCCTGGGAGAGGACTTTTGCTTGGGACATGTTAAGAATCCTGCACAAGTAAAACAAGTCATAGTTTCAGGTTGTGTACTTAATATTTTTGACACTAAGGCTGTAAAGTAATGAACAAGGAGTAATGAATAAGCTACAGGGGGAACTTTGATGTCATAAGGAAGAGCCCCAAACGTTTTCTGGCGTACCTCATCATAGTTTGTATGATAACAGGATTCTGCAGAAGGAGTCATAAACGATAATGATAGATAAGCAATTGAAATGTTTGTGTCACTTCCTGAATGTAATCATGATAGTAGTAACCTTATTACCATGTTGTGGTCCTTCTAACCTTTCTGATACACGTGATTCACAAAACAATGACAGGGCAAAAGTCTGAGATCACAAACAGAGCTGGTCAGTCACACAGTCTCTTTAAATGTATCATCTAAAACGGGTCAATTATCTTTTTCTATACTTCTTACATACTATAAAACAGATACTACTATAAAATATTGTGTATGATGTCTTTTTATGTGGAACATTTTGAAATGCTTTGTTGGAAAAACTTCTTTGTTAAAGTACTGTCACAGCCCTCTGCAGTAGAAATGCCACATATGTGTGAAATTTATTTCGGTTTGCTTTAATTAACTTTAGGGGCAAACTATTTTGTATTTGTGACACTGGCGGTCGGCTGTAAAGTATGTGGACTTTGAACTGTTTTCATTTTTCTTCGTTTATGAGCTCAAATATTAGCTCATCGTCAGCCTGTATAAAAAGGGAGAACCTCTTTCAAGAGCTTCAGAACAACTGTTGCCTAGTGTTCCACAACTCAAGAGCCTTTTGGACAGTACACTGCCAGGTAAGCGTAGCTCCTGGGTAACAATATTGTCTCTAAGAGAATCTTTCTGTCTAATGACTTCCAGGTGTTATTCTGCCATGGCTTCCGGCACACCACACTCGCTCTGCAAAACGAGAGGCACAGTATAGCACATAGATGACATACATTAGTTAAATCCATTATAACGTTTGAATAGGCTTTTCTTGCATATAGATGGTATACCTTTTGTTTTTATTTGTCACTTTGACATAGTCAAACTTAATTGTCATTATCTTTTGACCTGGATGATTTTACATGTGAACAATGTATCACATATTTAAATGTGTCTCTTTCTTTAATTGTATTCTTTCTTGATGCAATCCATATGAATATTATTGTATGTCACCTCTTGCTTTGGCCAGCAACATGATCTTCAGAGCCAGTTTCATTCTCCTCTCTGCTCTCCTCATCTGCTGTGGAGAAGCCACAGGTAGGCCTATGCACTCTCGTCAATTACAAATCATCAATCAACTGATCATACACATAGACCTGTAGATTTAAAGAGATTCAATAATATTTGGTTTTTGAAGGCACGGAGGGCTCAGAACAGGAGGTTGAGGTGCACTCTTTTGGTAAGTATTTCTTTTTTGGTCCCACACAGGCCTCTGTGTAAAAAAAATAATAGTTTTCTTTGCGTGGTCTTTTCATTTAGTCCTACACATTGGTTGAATTGAGTATATGTTCAGGAAAAATAAAAAAAAAAACCTGAAATGTATTAATAACTTGTTTTTTGCTTGTGTTGCTCTGACATCTGTATCCAGATATACCCACAGAGAGTGATGTGGGGAACAGTAGTGGGACTTGTCCTCAGCACTGGACTCCCTATGGTACCCGCTGTTTCCACTTTGTCTCCACAGCAAGAACTTGGGCTGAATCTGAGGTGTGTCATATTTCTATCACATTAAAGACATTCTGATTTGTCATGAACTTGTATTCACTCTTTCATTACCACAAGGAGTGATTATCAATCAGAAGGCTGATTTGACTTTTATATCTTCAGGAGTGTTTCTGATACTTGGTCCATCTGTTGTTTATCAGTGCCATAATGTCATCAACAAAACTTCAACAGAAACTTGTTCTTGCAGCGTTACTGTGTGCTGATGGGAGGGAGCCTTGCTTCGGTGCACAGCTCAGATGAGCACCATTTCATCCAGGAAGTGATCCGCGGACACACTCAAGGCACTCCTCGTACTTGGATCGGAGGATATGATGCTACTCAGGTATGACAGCTGCAAGTTATTCTTCATAGTCATCTTTCTTTCCTAACATGAGCATGTTGAATACTACAGCGGCAACACATGACAATATATGACGATGACACATACCAACGTCGGCTCAGTTTAAAACAATATTCTGTTCAGAAGCAGATATCTGTTTAAGTTGACATTTTGTCTCTTTTTGTCAGGAGGGCCTGTGGCTTTGGAGTGATGCGTCCAGGTTTTACTACACTAGCTGGTATCGTGGTGAGCCTAATAATGCTGGTGGAAAAGAGCATTGTATGGAAATGAATTTTGGAGGTAAAGTCACCACTAATCACTGAAATGTTTCTGCTGCATTGAAATTCTTGAATTCCTTATGATATCATTCCCACACAGTATAATATTATACCCCTGATCCTGAACTCTGTGAGCTTATTTATTGTTCACTTTGTATCTCATTTCTATAGCACTTCTTTTTAGCCCATCGCCAATGTTGCATATTATGGGGGTGCAGTGTGTGGCAGAAGGGGAAGGGAAACAGCAAGTGGTAGATGTACACAGTATGCATTTGGTAGATGTACATAATATATATACAAACAGCATATGATATACAGTATATACAGTGGTGGCCAAAATTATTAGAACACCTGACAGATCTGTGAATAATTACCTTTTTTTTGCCTCCAAAACATAATTTAATTTCATAATGTTCATGAAACATGCAGATGGATGTTCTGAGCACAACAGATATCAGATGAAGTGAGTCCTACTGTTTTTATCCACTTTTAACTTTAATATGTGGTACGCCCACCTTTTACAGCAAATACAGCAGCACATCTCTCTGGCATAGAGTCAATATATTTCTTGAGAACTTCAACACTAAAGTTAACCCATGCCTTCTGCAACTCAAGCCAAAGGCTTTCCCTGGAATTTACAATAGATCTGTCAAGTTTATTTTCCAACTTGCCCTGAATTTGCTTGATGGGTTTGAAGTCCGGACTTTGAGAGGGCCGGTCCATCATTTTCAATGTTCCAGCAGATTCCTTGTCGCCAGTAGATCCGGCAATAGTTAAAATAATGGTTAGGGTCATTGTCCTCTTGGAAAATAAATCCAGGCCCAATAAGACGTCTTCAAGAAGGAACTCTGTGCCTCACCAGAATGTTATGGTAAACTTTTGTATTCATGATGCCATCAATTTAGCCAAAGTCACCTGTTCCTGAGGCTTAAATTGCACCCCACACTATAATACTACCCCCTCCTCGTTTAACTGTTGGCAAGAGACACTAATTTTTATACCTCTCCCACTCACTTCGTAGAACACACACGCTTTGCTTGTTTGCCAAACTATTCAAACCTGGACTTATCAGTACACAACACTTAAAACCAATCTTTCTTTGTCCATTTCTTGTGTTCTTTTGCAAATTTTCAGGCGTTACACTCAATTGTTCTCTTTCAGTAATGTTTCCTTGCTGCTATTCCGCCAAAAAGTCCTTCTTCTCCCAGTTTCCGACGGACAGTTCTTGAAGACACTGTTGCACCATTAGTCATTGTGATGTTGATCTCGTCACACAGTTCTTGTTAAGTCTTTTTTTTCGGTCCGGAAGACTGAGAATTTTGATATGCTTCACTTGTGTGTCTGAGAGTTTCTTTTTGAAATCTCTCCCCTTTCGGTTCTGGTGCCATGGTGGTCTAAGTGTACTTTACAGTGCTTGGACTGCATCTCAAGTTCTTGGCTATGCGGCAGTAACTCCAACCAGCATAAAAAAAAGCCTTTATTCGAACCCATTGCTCACTCGTTAGCTCCTTCTTCACCTTAGCCATGTTCAAAGAGCAACATGGGCTTCAAGACTGCTTCTAGAGGCTTTGGATCTATACCATTTGGTGGTGTGGCCTCAGTGACAAAACCCTGATGTTACCAATCACTTAATGAGCAGGATAGGCCTTGTACATTCAAAAGAATCGCCGAGCCGTGTCCTGAGACTCTTGCATCACCATCAATTTAACCACAATAACACCTGACAATGATTACACAAGTAATTTCGCTTCTTCTGTGCAGGAACATGATTGTGTGAAATTGACAGTGAAAAAGGCCTAGCTTGTTTTTGTACGGACAATGACCTAAATCTCATTATGATGGCTCTAGTCTGTGGTTTATAGAGCATAATGATGACTTTGTAGATATTTCATTAGTTTTTAGGGTATTTTAACGGCCAATTCAACAAAAACAACTGAAAACTCTTAAATATGTCTAGTGTTCTAATAATTTTGGCCACCACTGTATATACAAACATTATATAATATAAAGTATATACAAACATTATATGGTATTGTACATGATGATACATACAAAAAAAGCGTAGTGGATTAACTGTGCTAATAGTCGATGGAGGCAATAATAATATAAATTGCATATAAATGCTAGCATATGGTATGGGGCAGAGTAGGTGTACGGCAGAAGAATGGTGATGGGTGCAATTGGCCGAGGGTTTCTGCAGGTAGATCGGATCGAGAGACTACAGCAGTGTCCCATACTTAAGAGGGTCTAGACTAGGGGAAGAAGAAAGAGAGAGAGTGAGTGGGTAGAGTTTGGCTGTCAATATGCGTAGATGAGGAGCAGTGATAGTGAGGAGCAATGTATCCACGTCAATCAGCATTTGGATCATGCTATAAGGGAGAGAAAAACATTTTGTTAGTAGACATCAATTTGATAAACATACTGTATAAGGAGATACTTTTTAGGTAGTCAATTAACAGTAGGTAATACGGCCATTTTATCAGTATTACTGTAATATAGGCATTAGCAATGTGATATAGAAGGAGAGGGAGAGAGTGAGGCTGCCTGGGTAGGTGTATGGGAATGTTATTAGCATTTAGTTTTGGTATGTTTTGTTATGGATGGCTGACATGGTGCATGCAAATTTTAGTTAGGATGGCAGGATACAAAACTATGCCTAACTGGCTGGAGACAGCCGCGACACGTGCTGTACACCCGGGATCCGTAAAGGCCTGTCACTGTCAAATTTGCATTGCATTACAGTACCAGAGTGGCAACTGCAGCACAATGGAGATAAGAGAGACTTCAAAATTACCTATTGTATTAAAAGCAACCTGTTTTTCTTAGGTTCACTGCGCTGGAATGATCAACCATGTCATATTAGGTTTCCATCAGTGTGTGCCATGCGTCTGTGAGACTATGGAGGGGCGAACAAGAGATCCTTCAATTTCAAGCTCAAAAGCAAAAACCCACTGACCTAAACACAGAGTGGGAGGATAGTGGTTGTACAAACTTCAAATAATCATATTGTCAATTGTAATAATCAAATCAATTGTAAATAGTATAAAGTATATATTATAAAGTAAATACATTGTTTTGCATGCGGAGTACAGATGTGGGTATTCTGTGTTTGTGTACAGTACATGTGTCTTTCATTTTCATATCACCATCATTCTACTCTTTTTTAGAAGGGGCTTCAACCCACCTGTCTTTCATCTCAGCCCCCCACAAAACTATCAAGCAAATTACCTCTTAAAACAAAACATAATTTATTCACAAAAGGAGCCTTCACATTGTTATAAGACGTTTCATAGTCTTCCTTGTCTTCTTGATTGAAGAGGTGGGTGTTGAGGGCTTATTTGAACGGTGATACAGTGGGAGCCTGACGGATGTGGATGGGGAGGGCATTTTGAGAATGCTGAAAGGTAGGTTGAGCTGTATGAAAACTCTTTCATCCACGAACTGATCCGCAAACACTCAAGACACTCCTGGATTGGAGGATGTGATTCTGCAGGAGTAGTAATAGTGCCCACCTTAGCTAAAATAAAGGCATGTTGAATACTACAACGGAAACACATGACAATACGTTTAAAACAATACTCTGTACAGAAGCATATTTCATTTTCGTCGGGGGTGTCTGTGGCTTTTTGCCAGGCAGGTCTGTGGCTTTGGAATGGTTTCTCTTCTCACACACTAGGAGAATGGTCAGCCAGCCAGCCATTACGCAAAAACAGCTGAACATATGCAAATGAATCATGTCAATACAATCACTAATATTCATTACAATATTTCTGCCGTACTTAAAAAAACGTAAAGGTCACTTGAATACTCTTTTTGTCTTTTCAGTGAATTGGTCGCTCCAAGGGACGTGCACAGGAATTTTGAAGGGCAGTTGCTCTGCCCTGAAAAAAAGGGGCAACACATAATTTTTTTGTCACCGCCGCTGCCACGCCCCCGTCCCATGATCGCAAATTTGGCCAATATAATTTTAAACTCGCACTAACCGCCGCTGCCACGCCCCCGTCATCTGATCGCAAATTTTGCCAATATCATTTTAAACTCTCACTAACCGTTGCTGCCACGCCCCCGTCCCCTGATCGTAAATATATATATTTCCTTCAGATGGGCAACTTCAGTTGAGGAGGGAAAACGGCAGTTGCCCGAGCAACCTTAGCCCACTCCTGTGCACGTCCCTGCTCGCTCCAATAGCTGTGTGTTCTGTGCACTCTCAATTAAAACAACAACACAGTCCTGGCTCTGTGAATGGAAAACAAAGTGGCTCAGACCAAGTCATACCCTTTTCCAGCCAACACATTGCTTCAGTAGTAGGGGAGGATGCTAAAAAAAAACATCAGCCCTTCACAAGAATCACAGACTATTCCTTTAAATTCTTAATTTCTTATCATTTTAAAGATCTAATTTCACAGTGGGGAAAGTATTCTGCTTATTAGTAATGCATGCATGGGTCAGGTTTTTTTAATACCGCACCCACCCCTCTGTTATGAGAGACAATCCTCATAATATCAGTAAATAACGATCCAAACCTGACCCAACCCGCAAACCGCTAACTTTGATCATAACTAACCTGATGGAATCCGTATCGTGGAGTAGGACTAATTGTTTCCTTATTTCGCACACATTTAAAAGCACAGACATGTAAGCTAAACCAAATAGTGCACCACTGATTGCTTAATAAATACAATTAAGTTTTGGTTTAGTTAGTTTTAATTAAATTACCAACAACAAGGGTTCACATGAGTCACCACTCTTAGGCTCCAGCAAACGTTAGCATAATAAATTGCTCGCAATTGGCATAGTCTACTCTAGCAATAGCATCTGAATCTAGGCTACTACTGTAAATAAACAGTTCAGTGTTCTTTATCATTGTATAACAACAAAATAAGTGGCCTAACCAGGCATCAGAATAGAATCAGAATCAGAATTGATTGAATAACCTAGGTTTCTACAGTCCCCCCGTCACCTGTGGTTTATAAGGACTTTAACAAGAGTATATTTCAGGAATTTATTTCCCACACTCCCCCACACAGCTGGTTACACTACCCCTGGATCTCTTCAATCCCACTTGCATAACAATATAATTTAGAATGTTTGCAGGGTTGTAAAAATCAGTTGAATGGGTGTTTCCGCCCAGCTGTTTTCCATCTCAGCCTATCAGCTATAAAGCAAATGAATACAAATAAAAACCTGATGAGAAGCCTGACAAAATTAATTGATCGACAAACGTTTTCTTACACTGTCCCCTCAATAGGGGCTAACCTAGAACCAGCCTTGGTTTATTGGTAACAACTGCACTGGTTATTATGTACACATGTGATTTATTTATTTTAAAGCTTTTAGTGTTCCAGATTTTGCAGTGTGATGTATAAAGGACTCCTCAGGAAACATACACAGTAGCAGTGGTATATAATAGTATTTAGCAGTAAAACCACTGTTATGCAGAAACTGCATCGCTCTAATATACCGTTTGGCCAATGTGAATGAACCTGTTTGATCTAGGCTGAATCTGCTATGGATCTAGTCTGAATCTGCTATGGATCTAGTCTGAATCTGCTATGGATCTAGTCTGAATCTGCTATGGATCTAGTCTGAATCTGCTATGGATCTAGTCTGAATCTGCTATGGATCTAGCCAGGACTGGGTATGATCACCTTTGGCCCTCTTTGGATCCCTTTCTGCATTTGGAGATTCATAATGAATGATTTAAACTCGCAAAACATATAAATGCACATGCAAGTTTTTGAACTATTCAATGTGAAGGACAGATAAACTCTCCAGTTTCCCACGCTATTTACCTTGTAGTTTACTGCTTTACTGCTTCTATTGTTTAATATTGTTACATGTCCTAAAGTTAAATAAACCTGCTGTTTGTTGTATGTTGTTTTAAGTAATAAGCAAAAATCATTTCAGCATTGCATTTTCAATTCCATTTTATTTTTAGATCTATCTTTTTCTTTTCTATCTTGGCACAATATACATACCATGTTTTTTTTTTACAGTACAATATATATTTATGATGGCAATGGTCCTTTTTAGATTGAAATAAATAAAACTAAAATTCTACCATACAAAAATAAATAATTGCTTCACAATCCATTATCTTACATTAGGTCTATTCAAACAATAACACAAGAATAAATTCACATTTGTAAGGACATTAAAGTGTAAAGTTTAACCAAAGGGGGATTATAAAGTGCCAAAGGATGTCGGAAGTCCATCTTTTATACTGACAGTCATAGCTTTAGAACATAACATTAATAAATATTACATTCGCACACACCTGGTTTGCATAAAAGTGTTAACTGAACATAGGCGAACATTTCACTGAAATGCTTACAAAACATTGACCTGACCTGACATTTAAGACAGAACACACACTGTTCAATGTCATTAATGAGGGAGACATAAACATGTTCATATATACTTCCCAGTGTCTGTATCTGTATCATGTGATGTGTGTTTGTGTGTGCGTGTGTGTGCGTGTGTGTGCGTGTGTGTGTGTGTGTGTGTGTGTGTGTGTGTGTATGTGATACTGCCTATACTATTATTATCTTCTTCTTAAAGGGATAGAGTACATCAACCGAACAAACAAACAAACAAACAAACAGAGTCTATGTTAAAGTAATCATCAGTTCTTTAGAGGTTTCGCATCTTCCTTCAGAAACATAAAGCATTTACATTTCACAACAAACACCCCATATATTTACTTTTCTCTCTTTTCTTCATATTTCATTTTTTTAACTTTCAATTGAAATACCTGTGGCATCATTAATATTGCACCATTGCTATAGAACGCTAATTCACTTGATGCCCCATATGAGACAACAATGACTCATTTACTACAAGAAATACCCTGCACACACTTACACAAAGTACATAAATAGCTTCTGTATATCTTTATAATCACTATTGCTATCATACATATATAACACTACTCACATATTGTCTTAGTACATATTTTACATTCAGCAGAGATGATGTCTGATGCTTAAAACCACAACAAGGACACCCAACCATGATTGTGAAAACACAGGACTATACTCCATTAATTAAAGTAATTTTATTTCCCTTTTTTTTTTGTTACTAATCAATATTGCACAGCACCACACAAAGCAGGAAGGCTCATTATTTCTGTACAATAAAGTGCACACGCCCCTTTTCATCAACTTTTATCTTTGGCAGCTAAAAATGTATTTCATATAGTGGATAATGCTCTACTGCTCATCAGGGACCTGATCTTCCTGTTGATTTTTCAAAAAGGACTGGTGGACTATTTATGATCCCGTATATATTGTGAACTGTCTGAAATAAAGTTGTTTTTTTCCCCACCTCTTCTCCTCTTCCCTTTCTTTAGACAACACTCCACAGACGTTTGTGACTTCTCTGCACACTCTCTGGGTGGATATTGCACGTCTGCCAAAGGACGGGCCTCTAATGTCTCTATCGCAACGTTTCAGAGCGTCTGTCTCACTGGGAGCCAAGGGTCTGAGAACCTGAAAATGATGCACTGCTGGGGTAGGCAGGAGCTGGCCAATAAGAGAATGGGAGGGAGACAGAGAGAGAGAAAGGGAGAGGGATAGAGAGACAGAGAGAGAGACAGAGAGAGAGAGAGAGAGAGAGAGAGCGAGACAGAGAGAGAGAGAGAGAGAGAGAGAGAGAGAGAAAGAAAGACGCCCACCTTAAGATCACCATGCACCTGAATCTATGTGATCGGGTGTGACTAAGGTGACAGGTGTGATGTCACTCTGTAAATGTAATAGTCTCCTACTTGGACACCTGGAGCACGGGTCACAGAGAACAAAATTAGCTTCCACCTGTTTACCCTAAAATGAAATGTGAATTTTCTTTTTTTCGTGCTCTGAATATGTAAGAGAGACTGGCAGGAAGGAAGCCAAATCAGGAGACTAGCATGTTGTTGTTTTGATGGGCCAAACTAATCATTTGCAGCAATGCCAATTCAAAAAAACACAACTCTCATGATTCAAGACAATTACAGTTACATACTCTATGTACATACAGTGCTACATATATTTACTTTACTTACTATACTATACTGTATATATAGTATATTTTTCTCTGTAATATAATATTTTGCAGTAAATTAAATTCTTTTTAGTTTCTTTATGCAGTGCTTTTCTCAAATTAGCATCTGTGTAACAGGAAGTGAGACAGAGGGAGACATCTTGTGAGATGGTGTTGCCCAACTGTGCTCCTTAACAGCGGCCACAATCCACAATCATATAATATTATACTTATAGACATAAACTGTCTAAGCATATATATTGACTTTTATCTGTACAGTTGGGTAACTGTAAATATGCAAAATATTGCTGTTTTGATGTAATGCTTTATATGCTATAAAATACTATTCAATAGCATACAGTAGTACATCATCATAAATATTTCTGATACGTTTCAATGATACGTACACACATATATCATGTTTCGTAGGGGTACAACCACCATCACCACTTAAATCCCCCTCGGTTTCACTTTAAGGCCTCTGTAGCTATGGCTTACTTTCCTTTAGTGGGAGTACCCCTGGGGGGGGCTGCCTTGCTGAGCTTGGTGGATCTAGCCGGCGAGGCGGTGGCAGGCCTGGTTGCGACGTTGGCGGCGCTTGTGGTGGAGTTCTTGCTGCACAGGTCGGCCATCACCAGCAGGCTGTGGTCCAGGGCCCGGGTGAAGACAGCCGAGCTGGTCTCGGTGCTCTCGCGGAAGCT
Source organism: Sprattus sprattus (assembly GCF_963457725.1). Lineage (NCBI taxonomy): Eukaryota > Metazoa > Chordata > Actinopteri > Clupeiformes > Clupeidae > Sprattus > Sprattus sprattus. The sequence goes on along the minus strand of NC_137922.1, from coordinate 44,001,634 downwards.
GGACACGCAGAAGAGGATGTTGTCGGCCTGGGGGTTGTAGCAGGCTCCGTAGCCGTTGGCAACCACCGGGCCATAACAACAGAACATGTCCAGGGTGGTGGGCACCTGGGGAAGAAAGAGGATAGAGCGGTGTGAAGAAGGAGGATGGAGGACAAGGAGGAAGGGATTTAAAAATTAGTTTTCTATGTTCCGACCTAAATCTGCCCTATTGCACCTACTTACACTAGGTGAGAGAGTAGGAGTAATTACAGTAGAACACACAAAGACTTAGAGCACTTAATGTAAACTAGAAAGGGGGAATTCTAATCAACGAGTTTAACAAAGACATGATCAATCTGGTCCAGATCAGCCACTTCTACAAGTCTTGGAGGATAGTGAAGCAAAATGTTTCTCTCTTGACGATGTTGTACCTGACTGGTGGAGAGGATGAACTGGTTGCTCAACAGGAAGGTTTCATCCTTGAAGATGTCCGGCCTATCCATGCCGAGTTCCTGAGCGATCTCTCGGAGTCCGAGCAAATGATTGTCTATGCCATTCCCTGTAATTGCCTTCAAACATTACTCACAGTTAATTACATACAAATACATACAAGTCATTTCAACACAAATATCTTTATTGAAAGTGTATGAGTCATGAGCTTAAGCTATATCAGTGACAAGATCAGACTGCATTTTCAAAAAGCTCTCTATAAGGGATTTATCGTGAAAACTATATAATTACGTTATGTCATATGTCATAATGTCATAACCATATTCACTTTTGCACTCCAACAAGGCCATAACAAACATAGGGGAAA